>NC_134112.1:69327500-69355000 GCF_040939455.1 Microcebus murinus
AAGTGATGAAGGAGGAATAAAGAAAATATATCACTTAAAATGAGTCATATTTTAATTTTAATTTTATATATATGGAAGTAGAGTATTTAATTAGTTGTGTGTTAGTTAGGTTATCTTTCTACATATTTTTATGTCTGTATATTATCCATTTTAGGTGGCAGTTTCCTGGCAGGAAGACCAGAACTGCTCAAAATTTGTAAAACATTACATACATATGAACATTTAATATAACATATGAACATTGCCATTTAGGATGACAATGATGTGATGGTTATTTTTATGTCATAACTATTCATTGTAAGTCACGCAAACCATTTTAAGAGTAAAAATATTCATCTAAGCTATATAATGAAAGTGTAAAAATATTCATCTAAGCTATATAATGAAAGTAGTAATGAATTCTAAAAAATGAAAGGTAGAAAACTTGCTTCAATTTGCTCATACACAAAATTAGTTATAATAACAACCAACTATAGAGTTATATTATTTGTGTAGGCTAAAATCTGACTGTACTCTTGTAGCAGACTATGGCATGCCTCCATTCATAGAACTTTCCTTACAAAGTTCATTTGTTACCATTATATATAAAGTACTTTTACTTGTAGATATAGGGATAATTAAGTGAAAACACTCTGTATGCTGAAAAGTAACAAAGAGCTGGTAAGTGAGAGAAGTGTGGCAAGCTTCTTACCACATGACTGAATTTATAGAAGCTATATATTTCTATGTATATATCTATATACATATTATCAACTCTATATCTATCTTCTCTATATCTATCTGTCCATCTATCTATTTATCTGTCTGCATTGACAACCTTTTTAAAGTTTGACATGTCTCTCTTTCTCTGTCTCTTCATTTCAGTTTGATTTCTTACTATTTGGAGATAATTTAATAGCATGAGTTAAATGATTTGAAGACAAGGCATTTTTGTAGAAAGGTAAATTTTTTTCCAAACTGCATCTAACCAGTCTATTTGTTTATTAAAGAACAGGCAATTAAGTAAACTAACAATCAATTTTTTAAACAACCAAGCACTTGGGCAATCCATTGAGTCAATTAATTTTATAGTGTACATTTCAGAATGCTTTTTTTTAATGATAAATTCAAATGCAGCAATCTTTGGGTATGCTAGTATGTTCTAAAAAAAATCCAGAAATATTTTTGAAAATTCCTGAATTCCTTTCTGCCATAATGTTTCTTTTTCATATTATAAAATTTGATCTAATTGATCTGAAGATGTCAACATGGGGAAAAGAAAATACAAGTATTTTTCAGTATTAAATATGAAGCTTTTTTGAGAGAGAGAGAGAGAGAGAGAGGAATTAGTCACCTTGGGTTTCATTTTCTTTTCCCTTCTAACCTCTTTTTCATTATTAATTTCTCCTTCCTTTATAACATAGAATTCCAGACTGGAAAAGTTTGAACTGCACTAAAAAAATGACTATTAAAATAGATTGTGAATGATGTCTATTAATCTTTTTCTGTTTTCAAAGACACATTGTCCCATAAATTTGTTCTAAAGCAGTATTTATATAAATACTTGCTTTTATTTACAGTAAAAGTGAATTGTTTTTTTCTAGGAAAGAAAATGATTGCTATTTCAAAGGTTGCAAACTTGGCAAGTTGACAAGTTGTTTGATTACATGCTGGTTAGTACAAGCAATGCCTCAGTGTGAATGCCTCCGATCTTAGCATATAACTCAGGCTTCTGTACAGCTTTTCCTGTGCACTTTTCTTGCCATCCTGTTTCTATTTCTTCACATTCTTCTCCCTTTTTCTAGGGCTTTCTCCCTAGCTTTTCATTACTCTATATTTTCCTTCTTCCTCTTTCTCCTCTATATCTTTCTCTCTGTCCTCAAATTCTTTTTTTTTTTTTTGCCTCCTCTTTCATTCTTAGAACCTTAAAGAAAAAAGAAGTAGTGGAAATGAAATTTTAGGCAAAATACTTTCATTCTTTTCAGTTAATGAATAATCTTTGAGTAATCTCTAGAGTTCTGGACTTCCTAGAATAAGTTTAGTTGCTTGAAATAAGAAAATGTTTAAAGAAGAAGCTAGAATACTAGACTTATGATTCCTTCTTTCAGAGGACCTATCTATATAGCTATTTTTTGGATATATATGCATATATATGTATATTTACATCTCTTATATGAGTCAGTACATGTCCTCATGTAGTAATATTTATTACTATATTATTTTCTAGTACTACATTATATATATATAAAATTTGGAAGATGATGATTGCATTTTATAAGTAAGTGTATTCTACATATATGCTTTTTACTAGTTTAGATAACATTTATATGCATATTATTTCCAATTGTTTTATCTGTATTATTTAATCACTCTTTCAAGTCATTTTAAAAGGCTTTTTACTTATAGCACTATGATATGGATGAGATTTTTAATTATGAACTATTGAGAACACTGCCATGTAATTATTTATTTTTAACTATATGAGCTAAAGATCAAAGGTCTTAATATAATACATAGGAAGTGTGGGTCATAAAGTTAGAGTTTGATGAAATTTGATGCCTCTGGAAAGCTAGTGTTTAAATTTTGTGCTACTTTAATATTATTAAGCAGTTATATAATATAGAAATGTTATATAAAATTATTGATCAATGCTGAAGCATTTATAAAACATGACATATAGCTGTGAAGTCAGTTAACAGACACTTGCTTATGACCATTCTTTCTCTCTCTCTTTCTCTTTTCTTGAAGGTGCCTGTGTCAGTGGCCATGATGACTCCCCAGGTGATCACCCCTCAGCAAATGCAACAGATCCTTCAGCAACAAGTCCTGTCTCCTCAGCAGCTGCAAGCCCTTCTCCAGCAGCAGCAGGCAGTCATGCTGCAGCAGGTAATGTGGGTTACCTTTTTTGGTGTTCTCACGTGGCTCAGAAGGTGCACACTAATATTGACAGTGTAATGGGCATATTCGAAAACTCAATCTCCCTTTGAAGGGACAACCTATCATCAGGCTAGAACATAAATGTAACCTTTTCATTGTAGAACGTATAAGAAAATTTGGATTCCTTAGTGTTTTTTTAAATTCATTAGAGTCTAGAATAAGAGCAGAGAAAGGTATAATTTGAAAAGAATAAATCAATATTTAAAGAATCAAATATTTAGGTACATTTGATTTGTAGACTTGCACACAATAATGTAAAAATACTTAGATAATTGTTTCTTTTAAAACTCCTAACACTTCAGCACTCCTTTTAGTCCATATAAGTATGAAGTTTGAACTGACCGCTTTGTTAAAATAGAGAAAGTAGAGTCTCAAATTTTCCTTTTCAAAATATACTTATCATTTAGAAAGAACAGAATTTACTTTAGAATAAAATTAGGCAGCTAAGACACAAATTTATGAAATTTATCTTTTTTAAATATCAAAGATAGTGTTTCTAATATGTAACTTTATTGGAGCCTCATATGTATCTAAAGTGAACTTTATATTATATACTTACTTATCATATAGAAAAAAAATGTGCTTTACCTGAATTTTTATGTATTTAATTACTTTGCTATTTTCTACAATGATGAGGCCAGCCACTTGTATATCTGACACTTGTATTTCTACAGGCCAGCCACTTGTATATCTGACAGTGTTCTGAACATCTATTGGATTAAACTTTTTCCAATAAGAATTGAGCAACCTGATTTTATGTAGCTAAATTTTGATTCTTTCTGGTGGTAGAGTTATCAACTATTTTTTATATGCCAGTATAACTTCAGACATAATAATTTAGGGTATTGATTTGGCTCTGGCCCTTTAGAATACAGATTTTTCTATACCCTTTTGTTTAGGAAATTTTGGATTCTGGATTGGAATATTTCAGAGCTGCCTTGGGGGAAAAAAATGTATGTAGAGCTGTCTTTTTGAATCCAATGCATAAACTTTTTTGTTGTTTTTTTATGAGGTGAATCTTAATGGATACTCTACCATATGCCAGTCTAGAAGAGTTTAGGAGATTTATACTACATGAAACTTTTGCCTTTATTTATTAAAGTCAAAATGGTTTATTCAGCAACAACTACAAGAGTTTTACAAGAAACAGCAAGAGCAGTTACATCTTCAGCTTTTGCAGCAGCAGCAACAGCAGCAGCAGCAACAGCAGCAGCAGCAACAGCAGCAGCAGCAGCAGCAGCAGCAGCAGCAGCAGCAGCAGCAGCAGCAGCAGCAACAGCAGCAGCATCCTGGGAAGCAAGTGAAAGAGGTAGGATCTGGTTATCTCATTGATACATACAGTATGAGGTTGAGAAGGGGCTCTGAGAGGCAAGAATAGTCTTAGATGTTCCTATAACAAGGCTCTTGCTATCAAAGATGCAGTTTTATATATTTTCACTGAGCTTAGTACCAGTGACAGTAGAACTCTCAGGCTGTCCCTTTTCATAGCATGGGACTTGAGAGTTACAATCCAATGCTGCTGTCGTCTAATGTTCACTAATGAATCACAGTGTACAAAGAGCAAGCCGTGTGGTGGACAAAGTACTGATTATCTCATATTCACTGAGAATCTAAGTTGGTGAGGGAACCTTATTTTTCTCAGCAGTGTGGCTCAGAGAACATGCAGGCCAATTTACCCTGTTGTGGGGGGTGGGGAAACTAGGGGACCAACTGGTTGAGCGCAGATTTCAAAGTCACAGGCCCCTGATTAATGAACTGCTACTGTAGGTTTGGAGTGGCGAGTAGAAAGTTACAGTTTGATATGCTCATAAATCAACCTGACAAGCTAGCTTCTCAGGCCTAGCTTGCACTTGTCAGCATACTGCATCAAATATAAACATAATACAAACAAAACATGTTGAAGTAGTTAAATTGATCAGCAGGTATCAGAGCTGTTGTCTTCAAGCTGCCCATTATGCAAACGTACAGGAAACAGTTTTGACCTCCTGAGGCTTTGTTTCTGTTTGGATTTGTGAATAGAATTTCAGACAGCCATCAACTACAGAATAGAAATTGCTCCCTTATTTCTCCGGAGGCTTTGGGCAATCCACATGACTTGCTCCATTATGCAGTCTGTTTTCCAGTGAGCGCATCAGAAGTTTCTCTTTTCCCCAAACTAAAAAGGAAAGGTCTTCCACAGTAGCTTGTCTTTCTCTGAAGTGTGACTGCCATCTCATACCCTCCCGAGTCCAAAGAACTCTGGTTTGTCTTGTAATGCCTCACAAAATTGGAAGTTATACTTTCCCTTATAATAAGGGCACTTTTGTGCCTTGAACATAATTCTGCCTTTAATATATTCCAATAAGAAGAGAGAAAGACAGAGAGCTGACAGCCCTGTGCTATGAAGGCTACGTCCCAGTTTACTAATAGATCACTAGAGACCACATTTGTGGACCTCTGCAGATCAAACTTATTCAGCTGGGGAAAAAAAGAGTGTTGTGGCAGTTGACTGTTTCTATAAAGTGTTATTCTTTAGATCCAGATAAATTTATTATCATCTGCAATAAGCTGATATTTAAAAAAACTGAATTTTTTGTACATATTATTTGTAGACCTTATTCCATACTCTTTTAATGCAAGTTCCTTGGTGTTCTGCTGCTGTTTGATATTTGAAAGACAAGCAACTGAAAATTTAGAACTTGTTCCCATTCTTCCCCTGAGCTTTGATCATAGGATGACCAAAAAGTCAGCCAGGCAGTAAAAGGAGTATGCATTTCTCTGAATGAGAGCTGTTTGTGCAGACATGTTCTCTGCTGTTTACTGGGTTGGGTTTTCTGACACCAGCAGCAGCAACAGCAGCAGCAGCAGCAGCAGCAGCAGCAGTTGGCAGCCCAGCAGCTTGTCTTCCAGCAGCAGCTTCTCCAGATGCAACAACTCCAGCAGCAGCAGCATCTGCTTAGCCTTCAGCGTCAGGGACTCATCTCCATTCCACCTGGCCAGGCGGCACTTCCTGTCCAATCGCTGCCTCAAGGTACATACAAAATGATGTGCACACTTCATTTCAAATCTTACACTTTCTACCATTTCATGGCCTGTCTACCTTATACCTTGAGAAATTTTGTTTTTATGACCTTCAAGTTTATTATTAAAACATGATTGTTAACATGGTTGCATGACCCATTTTCTTGAGGCTGAGAAACTTTACTATATCCTGCTTTCAAGTGTGTAGTAACACTGCTTTCAAGAATTTTGTTGGATATTAAATGTGTATTTATTAGTCTTGTGGACAGAAAATAATTTATAAGGGCAACACAATTCAAGCTATTGAATATACAGGAGGATCTGCAGGGAATTGGATTACTGGGAAGGCTGACAGCATTCCATTTAACATAACTGAGCCGATAGGAGTCTTGGTGGACAACTGATTAAGAAAGAGATAAAAGTTCCTAATCTTCAAGCTGAAATCTCCACATATAAAAGAGAGGCTTCCTGTATTTCTGCAGAGCACATTCCAAGTTATGCTTTGTGGAATCCCATCCTATGTCATGGGACCATATTGATTCTGTTTTCTCTAAAGTAATATTGCCTATTTATGTACTATAAATTATAGTTTTAAAAAGCTGCCAACAGTATTTTTGTTTGGTTTTCTATAAGAAAACTCGGGATGTACTCTGATAATACAATTGTATGTATGTATTACTCTAAGCGTTTGGGAAATGGAAAGAGTTCTAAGTTAAAAAAAAGAAAGAAAGAAAGAAAGAAAGAAAGAAAGAAAGAAAGAAAGAAAGAAAGAAAGAAAGAAAGAAAGAAAGAAAGAAAGAAAGAAAGAAAGAAAGAAAGAAAGAAAGAAAGAAAGAAAGAAAGAAAGAAAGAAAGAAAGAAAGAAAGAAAATTAATGGTAAACAAATGACCCTCTGTGCTAAAATTCTCAATTCAGGTAAAAGTCACATATCATTAAACTACATAAAAGAATATTCTAATTTGCTTTTGGATTTTGTTGGAACAAACATTAATACAAATTAACTTTAATTCAAGTGAATTATATTCATCATATCACATTATAGTAGTATTTGCTGTACATTTTGCTGACTCCTATAGGACAAACTGAAGAAATTCAAGAATATTGTGATAATGTTTTCTCTTTCTATCAAATTAATGTCTCCTTGGTTTATGTTTCCCAGATTTTCTTTTTCACTTGACTTCAAATGTTGTAATGCACATGATTGAAGCACTCCTAGGAAATCAAAAAGAAAGTTTAAACAACAAATGAAATGGCAGTAAACCCACTTTTCTGAGTTATTCTAAAGAGAATTGGAATAAAGCATGGTATTATCATAGCAATGAATGTTCTGTTCACAAATTATTGTTCTCTGGAAAAACAAGTACAATTTGAGGACAAATGAAGATATAAAAGTTTAAAAAGATAAGAGTTTATAAATTAAGTCACTGTAACATGGACTTCTTTGATAGAAACTATGCTAAAACAGAAGCAATAAGTATCTTATTAATTTTTTCAGTAAAATTCAATGAAATCTGTTTTTAGATCTACTTATATGAGAATCTGCTCAATATAAAAGCATGATCTACTACAACCTTGTTTTAGTAAAACTATTCAAACATTTCAAGAAGATTTAATATGTGTTCATATAAAAACAATGTAACTTATTTAAAATATATTTGTTAAAGTACATTCTCTAAAACAAGCAAAAAATATCCCTCTGAACCATAAGATTTATTATGATAGAACCATTCTAATAGTCTTCATGCTGAGCTTTCTTTTGCTAGAATTATCATTTCCCTCTTCTATTTTTACCCACCATAAGCTATAGGAGAGAGAAAATGCACAGGATGGAGAACATATAGGAAAAGAAAGTAAATCTGAAAACATCTGGGTTTGAGCAGAAAATCTATATTTTAAGCAAAAAAAAGATGAAATCACTGAAACCCGTTTCTATTAATAAAGGTGAAAAAATCTATTTGAGTAAATGTAGGGCCAAAAATGTAGTTGGCTCACTGATCAAAGTTCTTTTTGGTGCCATGTAAGCCCCACAAACTGGAGTCATCATCGTATTTTTCACCATTTAGATGACTAAATGTGAAAAGTTTCATTTTGGAGACTCATCAGTCAAACACAGACACAGTGTGTCAGACACAACAGTTATAGTAAAGGAACACGATGTTATCGTACTATGCTGGAATCCCAAAATTAGAGTGGGAAAAAGTAAAGAAGCAATCATTGGATAATGCAAGCCCTGACCTGAATCATTTGTGCCTTAGTGCTGGTTATTTCAGGTAAAAGTATTTTGAATGTTTTTATTATCAGTTTTTAGTTCACTTTGCACCACATTTTTGGTTATTAATTCATTGGCCATGGAAAATAGTCATCTGAAAACTAAGTGGGATTAATATGTAATGACAGAAGATGTTCTTATTGTGTCTTTAAAAATACACCATATTTAGGCTGGGTGTAGTGGGTTATGCCTGTAATCCTAGCACTTTGGGAGAGTGAGGCAGGAGGATTGCTTGAGGCCAAGAGTTCAAGACTATCCTGGGCAACAGAGCAAAATCCCATCTCTACAAAAAATAAAAATAAATAAATTAGCCAGGCCTGATGGCACGTGCTGACAGTCCCAGCTACTCAGGAGGCTGAGGAAGGAGGATTGCTTGAGCCTAGGTGTTGAAGGCTGCAGTGAGCTATGATTGCACCACTGCATGCTAGCCTGGGCAACAGTGCAAGACCCTGTTAAAAAAAAAAGCCATATTTTATTTATTCCCCTAATTTAACACAAGTTCTTCAAGTTACTTTTAAAGTCACAACTCCTTAAAATATGTTTTAAAAAGGCATATCAATCAGAAATAACACAATGAGGACCCCATCTCCAAAAAAAAAAAATGAGAAGTAACAAAATTATAATAACTTTTGTAAAGTAGGACATTTACAAACTTTTTTCCTAAAGCTATGTAATGCATTTATTCATCTTAACAAAATTATTTAAAATATTAAGTACTTAAAGTCATTAGTATTACTATAATATTGGATTTTAATATAAAATAGGCAATTAAGTTACCATCTCTAAGTATGTCTAAGTATATTGCATATAGAGTGTCAGTAGGTGTACACAGAAGTCAAAAAAGGTTGGATTTATAGTTCGATTTCAAATAATATACTGATTATATATCTATTTACTGTGTAGATAGTAGAGTTTGTATATCAACTAATAATTAAATTTATTGACACATTTTAATCACCTAATATCATTATCTCTAGTAAATAGGAAATTATACATGTACTTTAAACTTTGATATATTTTTGACATCAGATAAAAGGCTGTGTATCCCAATATATAATATATGTACAGGTTTACTATGACTATATGGATTGACATATATGTGGGGATAATTTTATTTCACTCTAAATTTTTACATATTTTTTATTTATAAGTTATTTAAAATATAAGGTTTTTATTATCAATCTAAAAGACCAAACAGGGAATGCTAGCTTCCAGATGGCATTCTTTTGAACATATAAGCTTATAGAACTAGATGAGTTTGGAATCAGAAAACTGTTGAGTAGGAAAGAAAATGAAATATTTTTAAATAAAATATAATAATGCCTGTTAGGCTGAGTTAGGAATGTGCTGAAGATAATCTTTGGCCTCAGTTTTCAGGCAAAATCATCTATTTGGCGTGGATTTCATTCTCTGCTTATGGAAGTCTGAATAGCCATATGCCTACTTGTTACATTCCAGATCTTTTGCTTAATCAGTGATCATTTGCTTACATAGATTACTATTGTATATAATCATAGTAACGGCACTGGCAATATGAACAATGCATGTCATGCAGAATTATTGTTGCCACCATTACCTTTTCAAATACCAGAAAGTTTGGGATTTGAAACTTGTAGAAAAAAACTCCTTTCGGACTTTATATGCTAAATCTCCATCAGTGACATGAAGTTTAAATGTACATTTATTATTGCAGGAGTAAAACTCTGCAATGCTGCCTGTGGATGCTATTAATTTTATGTATAAAAACTAACTTGTAAATAATTAAATACAGGGAAAAATTGAATTGTTGAGTTAGTTTTTGAGAATATGTAAATAAGATAGAAAGATTGAGATTAAATTATATGATAAATTTAATTGTAGAATTGTTTTGTAAAATAGCATATATAATAGTAAAATGGATGTAATTACATATAGTTCTCGAGTCTTTTTAAAAAGTTATATTTGGCAATTCTTTATATCTTGAGAGGAAGACTCAAAAGCAAAATGCCAACTTTGCCACGTTAAAATATCATGATGAGGAAAACAAAAAAAACTATTGTTTTTGTAACAGACTATCAAGCTTTAAAAATTCAGCCTCTAAAAAATGTAGTAATAAAGTCTTAATGGGACATATCAATTATATTCCCATATCCAAGAAGTCTCTTTTTTGGTGGAGACATTTATTAATATCTTTGATCTCAGTTTCAGTCAACTACCTATTTTTACTCCCTGTAATTTGGTGTTTGAAGAAAATGTGTATTTGATGCACCTCTCATTAGACATACATGTTAAAGATGCTCATTGTATCTGTAGGTGCTGGTTGGCCTCTAGTCAAATACAAATCAATATATTAGGTCTGACAAACAGCCCAAGTTATCCAAAAGTAGAATAGGGCTTCTCGATATTTTTTAGTCAAGGAATTAAAAAATTACATAATTATAAAACTTTTTGGCACTCATAATGTATATATCTTTGAAATAAGTTATTAGGAGAAATTAATAATCTGCACTTAAGATAAAAGTTGACTCTTAACCTATAATGGTCTAGTTCACTGATTTCCAGAGTGTGTTTGCCAGTACACTAGTGTTCTGGCCAAATTTTAAAACTCTGTTAAGTACTATTCTTTGAGCTTGCACCAACTGCAGGCCCTTTTCATAGACACTGGGGATATAGCAATAAAGAAAACAGACAAAAATCCCTACCATCATAAAACATACATTTTAGGGTAGAAGACAAATAATAAATAAGTTAAGTAAAACATATAATGGTGAGTGCTAAGGAGAAAAATAAAGATAAAGATAGGAAAAAATGAAACAACAATAGGAAATAGTAGAAGTTGAACTTTTGGTAGGGTGGCTCGGGGAAGGAGTCTTGAGAAGGTGACATGTGAGTAATGACCTGAAAATGTGAGGGAGCGCTGCAATGGATTAGCTCCACAGAAGTCACTTGACTTCTCTGTGCCTTAGTCTCCTTGTCTCTAAAATGAGGATAGTAATAGCAGTAATAATAATAATGGTTTGGGGTGTTGGATTAGTTATCATGTGTGAAGTACTTAGAACAGTGCCTGGCATATCAGAAGCACCATATAAGCATTGGTTAAATAAAACAGAGATTAAGAAAACTACAAAAGGAGTCTTCTGGGGCTGGGTGAGGGAACTGTATAAACAGGAACTTAGTTTGAACACATGAGGTTTGAGAAACCTGATAAGGTTATCTGGAAATATCAAAGATTGTAGTTTTTAATAGAGGGTTATGGGCTGGAGATCAGTTGGTGAATCCTAAGCCTATACCTGGTATTTAAAACTGATGTGAATTTGTGTCATTGTAAAAAGAGTTTATTGGGGTTTTCTTTTTCCAGCATATTTGAAAAACACTGAGTTAAAAAAGATTCAAGTTTTCTTTGTTACTAGACAGACATCTCACAACTGTTTTACATGAATAATGAGCCTCCAATATAGAGACCACAGACCTCCTAGGTTAACAGCGTTTAGAAGACTCCTGTTACATAGAACACTGTTTAGAGAATAATGAACTTGTTATATTACTGCCTGAAAAATAACCTAAATTAATTTTTGCAAACCATCAAGCCTTCAAAACTCATAAAACTTTTAAAGTTGTACCAAATTGATTGGCTAATTGTTGCATATTTATAGTTTTGCATCTATAGAAAAGAGCTGATCAGTTACATAAGAACAAGGTAATAGTTTTCTTTTTAAAATCCTCCCCAATTATCTGCACATTGGAATCACCTGTGGAGTTTCAAAAACTACATGCCTGTATCCAGAAGTGTGGTTTTATTGGTCTGGGCCGTGGTCAGGACATTAGAGGTTTTAAAATATCCCCAGGTAATTCTAATATGCAGGTACTTATGGGAACCACAGCTGCTAAGAGAAATCTCTTTTTGACCTCTTTAATTCTCTGCCCCTTATCTACAGTATTTGAAAACCATTTGCTCATGCTTTTAATTAAGAAACATTATTTGGATTATTTGAACAGGTTATTTATTCATGAGATCTTTATTGAGGGCCTACTACTAAGTGCCTAGAGCATTTGTTATCATTCCAGTAGCATGGCGATATCACTAAGTTTCAATACAAATGAATGATATCATACAAATCTGCTTTTAGAAGGAAAGTGAATACTGAGATTAACTAAATTAATAAAATCCCAAAAGTAAGTTATTAATAATATAATTAACTGGTATAGTCACTAGAAACATCTAAGTCTTTAGATGAGATCTAAAATGTTATAGCCACTCCATCTATGTTAGAAGCAACTAGTACCATTTATAATTCTTTAGACATTGGTCATATATAGTAACAATGCTCATAAATAGTATTTCCTGTAAGAGTCGTAAAACTTCCATGTGAGAACCAACTTGTCTTTGAGAACTGTAAGACTGCTATAATCAATGAAATCAACAAATATTTATTGAGCACATGTCAGACACTGTTCAAGGTACTGGAGATATCCCAGTAAAATAAGAAATCCCTACTCTTATAAACCTTAAATTGTAGTGGAGGCAGACTGGTGATAACAAGAAATAGATAGATAGATAGATAGATAGATAGATAGATAGATAGATAGATAGATAGATAAAATGGTATCAGAAACTGATAAATGCTCTAAAGAAAACAAAATAGGGTTAAGGAATGCTAGAAGGCAGGGTGGGAATGGGCAATGGTTGATAGTGTGATCAAAGACTTTTCAGAGGAGATGACCTTTGAACCATCTAAGTGAAGGGAAGGAGGAAGCCATGGGAAGATTTGACACAAGAGTAGCCTAGACTGTGGGAACAAACCAGAGCAAAGGCTGGAAAGGGAGCAAATGTTTGTTGCATTCAAGAAGAAGAAAGCTAGTGGTATAATAGTATGAAATGTGAAGAAAGAGCAATGGATGAGGTCAGAGAGACAGGTAAGTGCCAGGTAATAAAGTAACACCTCAAAGTCGATAGTAAGGGTTGTTTTAGTTTGTTTATTGGTTTTTCTTGTTTTGTTCACTTCTAAGTGTTTTCAAAAGCCCTTGGAGGCTTTGTCTGGAAAGCAGAGACATGACCTAATTTAAATTTAAAGACAGAATTTTTGGCTGCTATATGAAGAGTAAATTCATATATTCAAGGACAGATAATAGCAGGAAGAGAGTTGGAAAGCTTTAGCTGTGGTCCAGGCAAGAGTTGGCAATGGAGCAGAGAAGCAGCAAGTGAGATGGAGAGAGTTCTAAGCAGAAAATGTGATGATGCCATCAAGTAAAAAGATTTGCTAATGGAGATTTGCTCTTAGGATATCTAACATATACACACAAGTAATCAAAAAGCTATAGTAAGAAAATTTCAGAATTCTAGGTTAAAGCTATAATTAAAGCAATAATTAATGATTTTTATATAGAAATTGTTTCCTATGTAACAGATAATTCTTTATAAAGCTACTCTCTTTTTTATAGAAAAAAAAATAGCTTTAAAGAACTTGGAAACCTGAATTATGCTGTCTTGTCTTTAGTTTCAGGCTGTGTCTTAAAATCTTGAGGAGCCAAATTCACTGAAATGATAGCTTTCAGTAAAACTACCTGTGTGAAATTGTGATAGGCACAGCAATTTAAGGTTACCATGATGTATAATTTGACCAAAAATATGTTTGAAACAGTGAGAACTTTTTTGTTGCTATTGGCTACTTACCACTATATCTTGACTAGTGATTTTTCCACTTGCAGGGTAGGGGTGATCATCATACTCTGTTATCTTGCCCCTTTCCCTGCTGCCTGTTCCAACCGGTCCTACCCTACACACCTCTTGACTGATCAACATTACTATAGCATCTGATATAGATGTATGTTGGCTTGAGGAGGAGGAGTTTGAATAGCTCTTCCATCTTTCTGTTAGATGTTGTCAATGCACATGGTGATAAAGAATGAAGATTTTGGAGCTACAGGGCATTTGGTTTGATTCAGTCCACTGGTTATAAATTGAGTGATTTGGGGCAACATATTTAGTCTTTCTGAGCCTCCTTGTAAAATATAATGATTCCTAATATCAAGTGAGGTTAACTGAGGTTAAATAAATCTCTTCTGTAAAATATAAAAGATTCCTAACCTCAAGTGAAGTTAACCAAGATTGTGACTGTAAAGCACTTAGTAAAACACCAGAATATAATAAATGCTCAACAAATAATAGCAAATATAATTACAGCTTAATTTTCCCTTATACATCTTAATTCAGTAGTTTTAATATTTTCTTAATATAGTATTTTAAGAGCAAAAGTACTCAAGTCAGACTGCCTGGATTTAAATGACAACTTTAGCATGTATAAGCTTTGTGACCTTACACACATTTTTTGAATCTCTCTCTCCATTTATTTCCTTACCTATAAATTGGATAAACTGAAAATACCAACTCCATTAACTGGTAGTGAGGATTAAAGAGTATAAAATATATAAAGAATATACAGAGTACTTGGTACATATAAGTACTATTTGGTAAGTCAAATATTATAAACAATAGTCTCTCAATGTCTTATTTCAAAATCATAGTTAAAAACTAAAGTAATATGCCTGACTTTTCTATTGTATAATATCAAATAAATTTGCATAATCTGAACCAAGAATTGTTCAAAATGAGTATTGATTTATTCTCTCAGTCATAAATGAAGGAGAGTTTTAGATATTAATCTCCTTCAGTGATCAATATAGGAAAGCATATTGGTTTATTCAGGAATTTGAGGAAGTTAAATTCAATTATTTAGTTTGCCTCTCTGAGAAAGATCAAAATAACCAGATAATTGTCAAATCTCTTTTCTTTTGAGTTGTGTTCACTATTTTTCTCTGACATTTTTGTTTTCCTTCTTACATTTTTTTTCTTTTGATGTGTAATTTTTGATACCTATTTCTCTTTCAGTTCCTCACTGATTAAAAACAAAACTTAATAATAACAATAAGTAAAAGCTACTGTTAAAAATTGAATAGTTCAATTTTCAAATAGAACTTGCAGGGGGTTTTTCCTATTAATCCTTGATATTATTCCCAGTACTATTTTCAAATTGGTAGTCTTTAGCAAATAAGTGATTATTCAAGACAAAAACTATGATGCTGATGGCATAAAAGTGATTTTTATTGTATGTTAATTAATGCTAGTAACATCACTTTTGTCAGTGGTATGAATCCATTAATAACACTAAGCTTGTTATATGAACTTTACCTTGTTACTTTAGTGGGGCCTTCTTTCATTTTTATAGCTGGCTTAAGTCCTGCTGAGATTCAGCAGTTATGGAAAGAAGTGACTGGAGTTCACAGTATGGAAGACAATGGCATTAAACATGGAGGGCTGGACCTCACTACTAACAATTCCTCCTCGACTACCTCCTCCACCACTTCCAAAGCATCACCACCAATAACTCATCATTCCATAGTGAATGGACAGTCTTCAGTTTTAAATGCAAGGCGAGACAGGTAAATCTCATGAGCTTTATTCTATATTTATCTATCACCAGGTTTTATTCTTACCATTGATAAAACTGAAAGCAACTTGTACTGAACACGGATAAAATATGTAGAATAACAGGTTAAAAGCAATATTTGGATTATTTGTCTTATATATTCTTTTTTATTGTTAAAAAAAAAAGCAGTTCAAATACTAGCAGTTTGATTGATATAGTTGAGAGTTTACCTGAAGATTTTTATTTTTTCATAAGTATATAAGAAATGATTGTATCACTATATTTTTATGACTAAGATGGTATGATTAACCTGTTTGCTATGAGAACATTTTACCAATTTTCAAGTTAAAAATCAGTTCTATAATTACAAATAATTAAAGATGTATATGTGTAACCCTTAATATGTTTCAAACATAAGCTTAGAAATCAGAGAATAGATATATATAAATATATAAACAGAGGCATAATAAACCAGAAGATAGAAAATCTGATTTGCCTTTTTTATTGTGGTATGATGGGATTTGTAAGTACATAAAAATAAACTGACATTGGTAATTTTCTGAATAAATATGACTAAAAATTCTTACAGAAAAATTATTTGGCTTCAGTTACCAACATTAAATGCATTGTGTTAGATAGTTTTTAACTTAATATTTTATTTTAGTTGTGTAAAAACTGCCATTGTAAAAGAAACACCCATTTACTTTTGTCCATTAAGTTCCATTTATTTAGACATACTGCTATCTAATCAAGTCCTTTAAAGTAATTCACATAGACTATATAAACTAAAATATTGCTCAATATAAAAAAGATCTCTTTTTAAAAGATGAAATGTAAGCATAAAATTTCTTAAGAGAGTGGCTTAGGTTTATATTATATGTAGCTCCAAACTTCGTAAGTGTAGTGTATTTATACTGTTCTATTATGTAATATAAGTATCTACCATGGTACAACAACTTTTTTGTCATAAATAAATATTTTTCAAAGAAACATATTTAATTATAGTACAGTTTAAAATAGAATGCTATAATTTGGTGGTGTTTCTGGCCTTCATTTGAGTATTATAGAAAATTTTTCTTGTTAGCTTTTACTATGAAATGGTATACTTTTAAATGTTTTCAGTGTTGTTTTAATTGAGATTAATTTGATGATTATACTATATTTCAGAAGTGGGTTGATTTCTCCAGGATCTCTCTGACATAATAGTCACTTATCTCCAAGTCTTCAATAATTATAGCAGGATATAGTTAATGAATATTGTTCTAAAGCAGTATTTTTTAATCAACTGTAACTAGTAGAAATATATGATTCACACATAAATATTAAGCATTTAAATGATCCTAAAGGTCCATCTCTTTTTTAAAAAAGAGCATTTCAAAAATCTTATGGTTCTATTATTTTCTTAAAAATACCGTTTTCTTTTCACTTGACCACATATGAATATATATTTTTTATTTAGAGGCAAAATGTTACATTAAGGTCATATGGCAGGATTAGCATATGATATTATACAGTCCTCTAAGTTTTTCATCCTTTATTAACAGTCATCTTTGGCTCTATTTCTCCTCTAATTGGAACATCATCTAGCCTTGGCAGTTGAACTATTCAATAGAACGATTAAATTTTTCTGACTGCTCTGAGCTGAATTGACCTGTTTTGACCTGTTTGTCACTGATCGTAACCTGACAGGCGCTAGCAGCCTGCAACGATTATGGCTTTTTGAGATGTATCTGACGTCGTGTTCTTTTGCTATAGCTCGTCACATGAGGAGACTGGGGCCTCTCACACTCTCTATGGCCATGGAGTTTGCAAATGGCCAGGCTGTGAAAGCATTTGTGAAGATTTTGGACAGTTTTTAAAGTAGGTTTTTTACTTTTTCAGGGGGGAGGGTTGGATTATATGGGAGTTTTAGGTGCATTGTTAAAAAAACAAAATATGAAGAAGGAAAATAAAACATACTTTAAGATTGCTGTGTGCTCCAACAAGTGGATTAGTAAAGTCAGGCTAAGAAGGTTAACACATCATCTTCATCTTTTCACGAAAGTATTTTACAAATAATTCAATAAAGATTTTGGAATGAATAAAAATATTAGCCTATAATAATATGTTATTAATTATTGGGAGACATGCTTATAAAATAGAATTTTCTTAAATTTTAACTTTCTAAGTAATATTATGTGAGTAGTCAGAAAATATATAATTTAAACAAACATTTTGTAGGTTTATTTTTCTAATTGCAGACTTTATATTTCTTACTATAAATAATGATATTTAATATATACATTTACTGAAAAGAATTAAAAAATGGGTTAATTGTGGCTAAAATTTAAAGAAATAACTGCACTCTATTCACGTTGTTACTTTTGCCCTTAGAAACATAAAGAAACAGACATGGTTATATGTTTGTATAATAGATTAAATGGCTTTTCTAGCTTAAAATCAAAACTTTGTGTATCTTTAATTTTTTCATATGATAATATTTTATTTAAAAAATTCTTAAAGGGTTCTTATTCAAGTGAGAATATTCATCTTTCATGAAACATTTTCCATACACAACTCTGGCATACAAGAAATCTAAACAGAGAGTTACAAATAGGTTTATGGAGATGAGTAACTTCACAGGCTGAGACTCTTATGTTGTCATGGTGCAGCTAACAGGGTGAATGAACTGTTTCATGCTTCATCAACAATTAAGTTAATTAGCTCATTTGAAATTGCACTGCTTTGTTGCCAGGATGTTGGCAGAAACATCAAAAAGATGTGTTTACAAATGGAAGACTGACTACAGGGTATAGAGCAAAAGCACTTTAACAATAAGGCACAAGTACTTGGCATCATAATAACTTTATAACTGAATTACAGTAAGAATTCCACAAAAAATTTTTAACCATATATCATTTCCAACCAATTAAGAGAAAATTTGTTTCATTACCACTATGGCTCTTTGTAAATGGCCTTAAATAAAAATTTGCACTTCTGTTTTACCAAAATAGTTGTAAACTGCCATTTCATTGGGTATGAAACTGTTTTAAGCAAAGAGAGTATTAAAAAATGTTAGGCAACTTTGCTAAAGTTTTCCTCTCAAAAAAAAAATTGTTAAAACAAAGACAGAATGTAGGAATGTTAATTATTGTAACAACTAATGGCATATTTCTTCATTTTGATATATTAGTCCTTCTCAATATATTATATTATTTCTTATCATCGAGCTTATTTAGAGGACTATTGTTACTGTCTTTTAAGAATAGTAACTTTAGCCATTGAATTAGCCCACTCACCATGAATTTTATTGCTCCAAATTATTCTTTCTGATGAAATTCAGAATAAATCTTTAGGAAAAAATACCTTTCTTTCAGTATGATTCATTTAAAACACAAGGAAAGGTGCATTTTTATTTATTCAAATATTTACTGTTTTATTACTAGTAAGCAGATGATGTGAATCCTCATTTTATCCTCTATAGACAGTCCTTTTTCATATTCATGCCAGTGTTTTTTAAAAACTGAAGAAATTACAATTAAAAAAGCATTTCCTTTTAATTAAATATCAACTTTGGTTCCAAAGACTGACCATTTTTCCAACCCATTAACTTTATAGGGATGACAGAACTAATGACAGTAGATTTAAAGGCCTTTATTTTTAGTCCATTTTTGTTTGGATATGCTTTGATTCTCCTCTGACGCAAAGATCTGTGATAAATTCTGTTAATAGAGCTAATGTCAGTATACTATACTGAAGTGAAATATTAATTAGACATTATTTTCCATACTATATTGTCTACTTTAAAATGTGTGAGAAATTTAATAAAATATTTTATTAAATGAATCAATTTCAGTTATTCAGTAAAAAAGTTTATTTAGCATCTGTGTGGGAAATTAAATGACATTACCGCTTATACAAATTTTCTCAGAAGGAAGACTGTTTTGCCTTTGTAATAATAGAGTAAATTGAAGGTTTGGAAGGAAAGAAATGACAGACAAGTCTAAAAGCTGTGGAAAGTTTTCAGTTCTTAGTTTCTTGTTTATTCATTCTCCCAAAATTTTATATCCGGTGTTTACTATAAAAGTTTTTTCAGAAAATATTATTGTGGCATTTTTAGTTCCTTAGCATTAGAAATAAATTTTACAGCTTCTGCTTTAATTTGGTATCATATAACTTACACAATGGTTTAAAATATAAAGAAACTACATTATTACTATTTAGCCTGCATATGTTAAATAACAAAAAATATTAGAAAATATATTGAGCCCCAAATTATTTTTCTCACATTACATAATAAAACAAACTGAAAGAATCCTTCTATTTTTGCCCAGGACAAATGAAAAGTCACTACAGGACAATTGTTTATGTATAACATATATATATGTTCTTATGTATTATATATTATATGTTCTTACTCTTATATACTTTAACATTCAATTCTATCAGATTACAAAAATTAAGACTAAGATAGAAACTGGTATTTATATCACCATGATGGAAGGAGAAAATACAAGATGAAGAAGGAAGTGTGGGGTAAAAAAGTGTTTAGGACAGTTTTTAAGTTCTACTGTAAAGTAGGTGTTGACAGAAGCCAACCATTTTTCTGACCACTAATTGAGGACCTCACTAGATCATTAAAAGCATTTAATACTAGTTCTTCATTACTGTCTTATAAATGTCAAAGTGTAATAACATCTGACAAAACTTTAGAGTAGTTTGTCTGCAAAATTAATTATCATTCCATTGGAACTAAGTCAGGTTGAATATAGATGGATTGACTTTTAGTGCTTAAGCCAAAAGGTTTACAATATAACATTCCATTTAGCAGACAAGTGTTCTTGAACCTGCATGTGCATATGCCAGCACAAAAAACATGGTCCGAGATACAAAAGTGGAAATACTCTCCTTTAAGAAAAGCAGAAGGGTTAGTGCCCATAAAATATCAGTATATTAAAGATGAATTAATTGATAGACGATTACAGGCTAAATTTTTAAGGCTTGATGCTATATGAAGGGCAACAGAAAACATCGTGGAAACTGAGTAATTTATTTAATGGAAATTTGTTGTCTTTTTTATTGCAGCCATCTACTCTAAAAATTATGCTCTTACTTAGTGTGTATTGTCTATTTCTTTGTCTTTGACTAGGCAGCATGGCTACAAAATTATGACCTCAAGAAGGCATTCTTTGAACTTGTCAGAATGTTGTTTCTTTTGGTGACAGTGCCCCCATCTCTCAAAACTAAGGCATCTCACATAATCAGCTAAATGAATAGTGACAGCTAACATTTTGTATTTAAACTCCTGTCAGTGTTTAAACATAAAAAGCTTGATGCAAAATAAATCAAACACCAGTGATATGCAAGTGAAACATTTTGTTAAAACAGTCTCTGACATACTTGGATTTAAATCTGATCCCTTTTTAGCTTATAAAATGTTATAACTTTAAATGAATTTGAAAAATCTAGAGGCTAAAATTGAATCACTAATCTGGAGTGTATATAATTGAAGTTACCACATGCATTTATAACCATAAAAGCTTTGTTAAAGAGAATTGTGCATTAAATAAATTGGAAGGATCCTTTCCTACTTTTTGTCTTCCTGAAATGCTTGCTTAATTGTTTTTAGAAAGAATTTGACTGCCTATTTACGTTTTTTTCTAGTTCCCACTACCTACCTAGCACACAGATTCAATGCGGTTTTGAAAGAACGTCAGTCGACCACATCATTTATTCCATTTTGAAAACAAAAATCAATATACCTATAAAGTGACCCATAAATTAGAACTGGCTCACACAATGTTTGTTCAGTGCTGCCTTTCTGAAGGCACCCTTTGCATTTTTTCATCACCTCTCTGTTTGAACTGCAGTCTCGGTAAGAGGCTCATTAGGGGACATTAGGGACTGGAGCTAACCAGAATTCCAGAGCTTGCTTTGCTCTTATTAATGCATAGTAGAGTAGAATGCATTTAAATATTTCATAGGCATTCAGTAATTTGTGTGTAATCGCCTTGTTAGCAGACCAGTAGAAGTAGAACAGGCCTGTGAAATGGTGTTAGTGATTGCATGGGTAATTTACAGACCTTTGCCATCAGAAAGAGTATTATTGTTGGCTAGTATGAAGCTGTGAAATAGAACTAGCAATAAGTAAAAAAAGAAACTTAATAAAGGTTTTGTAACAAGCATCTTCAGGGATAACAACCCCACTTGGTCCTTTTGAAGCAGCCATAATTTATGACATAGGCAATATATCAAATGCATAAAATAGTATTATGGAGCATTCATATGAAAAGGGTATTTGCAACATTAGTTCCAACTTCCTGCAAGGGACATGATTAAATGATTAATGAAATGTCCCTTTGCATATGCATTTTGAAACAGCAATTAGGCACTGACTGAGAAAATCCACCAATCCTCTCATTTTTCAGTATTATCTCATTCTTGATTTATAAATCATAAAGAATTTTTGAACAGCAATATGTAGTACCTGAGATAGTTATAAAAACATAAAAGAGAATAATTTGGGCACAAAATAGTCATAAATACATAAATTCATAATTTAATGTTAATACTTAGCCTATTTATTTAGTCTTATTGCATTGTATTTATATCTGACACTATTTCTGTACTTTGATTGGCATAATTAAGTAGGGGGAATGAATAGGCACTATTATTTTACATATCACTGGTAAACAATAGCGAGGAAAGGAGAAGGGAGATGTGGCAGAGGTATGTATGTGTTTTTCAAGTTCTCAGTAATCCACTGGAGGCTGTTCTATAAATGATCATTGAAGGGCTGCAAGCTAGCCTATAATTACAGGAAAGAAAGTGGCAGCTCTGGCATTTCATAACTATGTGTCCTCGAAAAGTGCTTTGTGAGTTTGTCACCAATGATAATTTAGATAGAGGCTCATTACTGAACATCACAACACTTTAAAAACCTTTCGCCTTCATACAGGAGAATAAAGGACTATTTTAATGGCAAGGTTCTTTTGTGTTCCACTGAAAAATTCAATCAAGACAAAACCTCATTGACTATTATTGTAGTCTACAGTCTCTATTCTAATAAAAGCTGCATAGATAAATTGAATAGGTCTCTAAGACCCAAGTATATAATGCAAACATTTTGTACTTCTTTTTTAGTTCTAGCTCTTTAGATATAAGATAATGATTATCACTAAGAAGTAAACAAGTGTAAAAAATTTTTTCAAAAGTAATTTCATACAAAAATAAATATACTAAATATACCTTACCTTGTGAAACTCTATAGTCTGCTTATCTTTCTTGCCCCATTTACACCCTAATCTTTGTGTATAGCCAAAGCAGTTTTAAAAATATACATCATTTAGACTGATGTGAGATAGATATGTTTGTGTTATCCACAAGCTTACAGTGAAAACAAATCTTAAAGAAAAACAGCAATATTAAGCCGTAAGAATACATAAACTATTGTATTATGCTGATAGAAAAATGCTGTCTTATTAATTAGGAATTAATTAATAAGTGACACTTTACACCATAAGCTAACCTCTGGTTTACTCTAACATTCCATGCCTTCTTTCCAGAGAGCATGAGTGAATTTTAGTCCTTGTTACAGTTAGGTTCACAGCAGAGCTTACAGCAGACAGGTATAGTAGAAGTGGCCTCTCCTGAGCTCTAGCCTCAGTCCTCCTGCGTGACCTTACCCACCTAGCTATTTTAGTCCACAGTTTCTCTTCAACCAAGACTGACATTGTGCCAAGATACATGGAGGTTTTGTTGTTATGATCAGTGAGGAAGTATTGAAACAAACTGGTTTAATTTATCAAGGAATGGGGCAGAGCAGAACAAAGGTTTCTGATTACTGAACCCAGACCTAACAGATAAATCTACTTGTTTACAAATTAGTTCTTTCTCAGCAACATCATTTTATTATTTTTCATATGTTTCACATGTCTGTCTACATTTTTTTGCTTCATTATTACCTTCAAAAAATACATGTAAATAAATTTAAATGGTTACAAAACATTTGTTGAATTCAGTATACTCAGGGCTATAATAAACTTTTTAGACTATTATACCACTCTGAATGATACCTGAGCCCACATGGGTAAATATATAAATTCTTATTCAGTTTTGTGAATATTTTGCTCCATATGCCATTTCACTTATATGCATTGATAAGAACATCTCTTAAATTGCTGCCTTAGTTTGCCATTGGTGAAATAGACACACCAAAGGATATTGAATTACTTGAAGATTACTTTTTTAATTTGGGTAGGCATCAAAGACATTATTTATTACAGAATACATATTATTGAATATTTTCATGTTCATTGGAGATGCTGCTCTACTAAATTACTTTTGGTGTATTAACATACTTACTAAAGAGATTTCTTCAAACACTATATCACTATAATAATAATAGGTTAATACATATTCAGGATTAGAGTAAGATCGTTAGAATGACTTACTTTCCACGATTTTTGTTTAAGTATAGGCTAGATATCTCCCAATTAGGACACTGGATACAAAATGTCAATCTTATGATTCTGATTATCAGAAACTTCAATGCAATTTATTTATTAGTAACAGCAAATCATCATTCTTCCTAAATATTGATTTTTCCATGGGATTTGTCATCTTCACCTAATTCACACCACATTCCTGTAAAATAAGACATTGCTCACTAAAATACATCACAGGAACAGCAACTGTTTTTAGTAGAAATGAAATAGAAAATCACCTTTGTTCTCTTCAGAATTACTTTTGGTTCATATATTTGTCAAGTACTTTTTTTTAAAGGCATAAGAATATGATTTCTGCTAAAACTCTTTAAATGGTCTGGGATATATTTTGTGTAATAACAGATAAGCTTAGAGACAGTTACATTGTATGCCATTTGAAGAGTCTGTTTATATTACGTAAATACTTTTCACTAAAAACATAAGCATATTTAACTTTTTTATGGGTATAAACATATTTAGCTTTTTCCTGGTTTCAAGGCATTCTATTTTCCCACTGCAGAGAAACATACAACCTCAGTGTAGTGCTTTTTACATGTACCACTGAGATAGACATTACTTAACATTTCTTTTTGTTTTGTGTTTGTTTAGGCACCTTAACAATGAACATGCATTGGATGACCGAAGCACTGCCCAGTGTCGAGTGCAGATGCAGGTGGTGCAACAGTTAGAAATACAGGTTTGTCAAATGCTTACTTAATGGACTCTTCTCGGATTTCTGATGTGTTAAATTGAGTACTGAGCAGATTCTAGATCTTTTAAGCTACATCTTATTGTCTCAGTAACACAATGATTAATAGAGATACATAGAATTTAGATTGTTTTTAACAGTGGCAATGATGGATAACGCAGGATGGATTGCTGTAGGTTAATGTACGTATCACTTAAACTTATATAACCTTTAGACTACATCATATACATTCAGATATCCCCAAACTCTCAAATTTAAGTTTTTTGCCAAAATAGGTTAAAACAAACTCCCGACTAGATATGATTTTATTACAGAGACAGTTTTCACACGAGCTAATTTTGATTTTTTCCATGTGATTTTTATATTATAGCAATAGGCCAACCTTTACAATATCATGCCTATAATATAACACCATGAAAAATAACTTTTTCTTTTCTGGTTCTAGTATATTTTTAATTAAAGAACTTGTGAAAATTCTTAATACTTATCTTTAACTAGAGTAATAGCAAATAATTTATATCACAGGTAGTGACATATGTGTTGTATCAAATGCTACTGTTTAAGTTTTAAAAAAACAGTTGTGTTAAAGTTGAAATAGAATTTGGCCAAAAATAAATAGGTTTCATAAAACTGATTAGAAACCTATTTTATTACTTGAAGTCTGACTCTTGTTATGGTTTTACTAACCTTTTAAGGCTTCCTCTAATATCTCATCTGAAAGATTGTCTTTTCTCAATTAAACCAGTACTTTGTTTCATTTAATTAAAGACACAATTTCTTTTTTTACTTTACTATGTGTTAAGTTGTTTTAAATTCATCATGTCATTGCTTTTTTTCAGACAGCTACTAACAATATTTTATTTTGACTCGTAAAATAATCAAGAACATATCAAAAGCATCATTGCTGTTGTAGTTTAAAAGCTTTTTGCAAACATGTTTACCATTTATAAAAGGTAGACTAAAACATAAGAGTTCAGCTGATGATACTGTCTGCAGTGTGACCAATTATGCCTTTTTTTTTTTTTTTTTTTTTTTTTTTTGCTGTGCCTGACTGATGGAAAAGTAAGGTCCGTCAGTTGTAATGAGACCCAGTGCAAGTGTAGATGCCGACTCTGTGGCAGAGTTCAGCGTTTCACACTGCCTGGTCTCTGTCACTCTATTGAATTAGATTGATGATGGCAGATTGCAGGGGGCACTAACTGGACCTCAGTGGGAATGCATGAAGTGTGTAGACAATCCTGGCAGGCACTTCGCTTTGAGAACCCTTCACCCCTTCACAGCTGTTGGCACTAGTCCATTGCTAACAGTGTCCACAGGACTTTAAAGAGACACCATGGGCCTTCTAATTTATGGTTTCAGTAACTTGTTACTGTCGAGGCAACTGTGACCTCAATTCTCTTATTGACAAAAAGATGAAGTGTTATTTGTTTTCTCTGACCTTTTAACATAAGGAAAGCTATAAAAGTTTTTCCCCCTTCCATAGCTAAAGTTGCATTTCCTCCCAGATAAGTTCCTACTGACACAGACTTTTATATGCAGGAATCATTACTCTGAGACAAGCTCAATGATAAGATGAATCACTGCAGTAAAATAGCTGTATCAGTCATTTCTAAAATGCTTCTGATCTCACTCTTTCTTAACAGCTTTCTAAAGAACGCGAACGTCTTCAAGCAATGATGACCCACTTGCACATGCGACCCTCAGAGCCCAAACCATCTCCCAAACCTGTAAGTGCATATTGCTTTATAAACAGTAAATAGCTCTACCGATGTAACAGACTAAGAAAATGAACAATTTAGTGACAGTTAGAAAACAATGAGTGTGATGAAAAATATGGCAATAAAATGAAAGTAAAATGCAATCGCTTGTCAAATTGTATGTTTCTTTTAAAGTAATGCTATCTTTTACAAAATCTATCCAATCTACACCGTGGGTGACACTAAACAAAGTACACCTATCAGTGCACAAATCACTGCCTTGAGGCTGAAGCCAGAGAGAATTTCTTTCTGTGATAGGTTTACAGATATTAAAAGGAAACCTACTTTGAGCAACCTGAAAAGCAGTAACAGTGCAAATCACAAATAGAAAGGTATGTGGTGTGCTGAAGAAGACTTAGATCAATCATAAGATTCATAGAGTTTTTTTTTAATCGAATATTTGGTCAAAAATGTCACAGTATTTTTATAGCCAATTTTGTCCTATTTTTTTGGTTATTTCAGTTAAGATATATTTCACATATTGACATGTTTTACTATATATTATACATAATGTTAATTTAGAGAGCTTATCACAAAGACAAATAGATGATTATAGAAAATAAAAACTGGAATTTCCCTCAAAAATATATGAGATTTAGGCTCAACCTGATAATATAGTCAGATACACAGACTGTTGAAAATAATATACTTTATCTTACTCAGCTAATGTTTGCACAGAAACTTAGAGTAATCAACTGGGTAACTCTAGTTTAATGAAACTTTGTGGGATACTTTTTAATAAGGCCCCTGTATAGCCTGATGATTAGTGATTGCCAGCCTTGCCTCTCTGTCCATAGCTTTAGGTAAGAAAAGAACATTTGATTTTGCAGTGGGGGAGGAGACAGAAGACAGATTATATTGTCTGATTTTCTCCTAGTGTCTATCTCATCAATTAATATTGTGTGAAATTAACTTTTTTTGCATAGAGACTATATTTATTTAAACATTATTAAGCTATTTCTGCTAAGATATTAGAGATT
>NC_134112.1:69357500-69360000 GCF_040939455.1 Microcebus murinus
TCCGGCTAATTTGCAATTAAGACAATTTTGTTTGAATATGTAGTAATGTCATTACCATTCCACCAAATTAGCAAGGAGACTAAAGGTCAGTGTAAAATTTTCCAGCTGGCTGGAGCCTCTCAGCTGAGATTTGGGACTATGGAAAAAAAAAAAATTCTGGCAGCAACAGAATAGCAACTTACTTTAAGCCCTATTGGTTAAAAACATTGCATCTTTCATTATTGCTGTTGTTGTTGCTTCACTGGGGGCTAGACCTGTTTAACAACAGGGGCAGTCAATAATCAGCAACTGGCTTTTATTTAAGGAAATAGACTTTCGCTGAAGTCTGGTAGGACAAGAAGGAGTTAGTCCTGAGTAACATTGCAGTAGATTATTAGATAACCTCTAACAGCATCCTCTAATTAGAGTTCTTATGATACAATTTCATCCTGTAATTAGTTGAGATTGGCTGCTTCCTTTTGCAGCTTATTAGTGGCAACACAGCTGTAGAAGTGAATCCACTCTCATTTGTCAAACCTTTTTAAGTCTTTTTCTCTTGTCTCTACCTTTTTCCTGCCCTTCTCTTGGGCCTTTGCAGCTAAATCTGGTGTCTAGTGTCACCATGTCGAAGAACATGTTGGAGACATCCCCACAGAGCTTACCTCAAACCCCTACCACACCAACGGCCCCAGTCACCCCGATTACCCAGGGACCCTCAGTAATCACCCCAGCCAGTGTGCCCAATGTGGGAGCCATACGAAGGCGACATTCAGACAAATACAACATTCCCATGTCATCAGGTAGGATATGAATGCTCAGTAGAGCTCTTTTACTTTGGGAGAGGAAAACTGTAGCTGAAGCAACTGTACATGAGCCATTCCAGAGCACATGGAAAGTCAAGTCATGATTTATGGAGTGATAATTGTTTTATTCCTGGTAAATGCGAATAGGGGTGATTCCCTAAGCACATCATGATGAATTGTTCTGAATGGTTGTTCAGGAAAGAAAGCTCTCCCCATTAGAGACATTGAGAGATGTGTTGTCAGGATAGCCCATATTATCACCTCAATTCAATGAGATCCTTTGATCTCCGAGGGAAGACTGTAGCAATCCAACATCTGTGAGTAATGCTATGTGAGAAGAGCCGATTTAAAGGACATACACTGTTGCTTTACGCAAGACAATTTGGGCTTTACATGAATCAGTCTATATAAAGGTGCTATCTAAATGAAATCCTACTACTGCTCCTAATGCCTATAGGATACTTTGCTTAAGCAGCATTGTGAGAGGCAAAGTTTGCATGGAACAAAAATTTACCTTATTTCCCTCTCTTACCCTTCTCCCTCCTCCCTCAATCCCCACCCTCACCCCGGGGCATCTGGATAATCACAGTCACACGTTGTAACCATTATTAGCCCAGAGCCCCCTTTTTACAAAAAGTGAAGTTATTTTCAGCATGGGCACTTGTGAGGGTTTTGTGTTTCCTTTGTTAGATGGACACAGATGCCGAGAGAGATGATCCTGTTGTACTTTAAAAAGTATTAGATGAGAAAAGCAAAGATTGTGGCAGGGGAGCAAAAGTCGATGTAACAACATGCCTAAACCACCCGCTTTAAAGGAGACCTGGCTGTTGGAAAAAATCCTCAGGCCAGCTGGTCACACAGTTCCTGAAGTACCATGAACAACTAGGGGACGCTTCATTTGCACTTCACGTCAGAAATGGCCTTTTCCATATAATTCAATTCTACTGTCATGCTTTGTGCTTTCACTAGTCAGTGGCTTTCTCACTGAATCACTTTACCAATACTAGGGGAAATATGAAAAATCAATTATATATAATGTGAATTATTAGCAGAATTAACACCTAGTTTTTATTTTTATAGAGATTGCCCCAAACTACGAATTTTATAAAAATGCAGATGTCAGACCTCCATTTACTTATGCAACTCTCATAAGGCAGGTAAGTAGAAGGAAAATTAACTTTGCCTGATTAAATTAAAATTCATTAATGCTTAGAGTAAGGCTTGGATGAGAAAGTGTCATCTAGTCTAGTTAGTAAACCATTCTTTTATGTCACTATGTATCTTGTCTCATTTCAGGCTATCATGGAGTCATCTGACAGGCAGTTAACACTTAATGAAATTTACAGCTGGTTTACACGGACATTTGCTTACTTCAGGCGTAATGCAGCAACTTGGAAGGTAACTACTTCTCCAGCAGTTTTAAGATGCCTAGCACAGTTCCTAACAGATAGCACAAGGAACATTTATTTACATGACATAAGCAGATTAGTATCTGCTTCCCCTCTTTTTAACCTGCCTCTTGAATGGAATGAATTCCCTCTCTCAAAATGACAAGTGAAAGAATAATTTTGCCTCTGATATAGTTTTCTAATTTGGTGCAATTAATAGCTGAGGCTTGGCAGAGAAACGAGGGCCTGACACACTAATTACAGTGTGAGCACTCAATCATCAACACCTTTGTTAGTCGCACGATATTACTTTTTCTCTTGCATATTATT
>NC_134112.1:69362500-69382500 GCF_040939455.1 Microcebus murinus
CCTGCTTGTTTTTATATTATACCATAGCCTCTAGTAGAAGACAAAAGACTATATTAAAACAAATACTAATTTTCATATACTAGTTGTCCTGGAAGTACCTTTTTATTAAGAATTTATGAGGAGACTTTACAAAAATAATTATTTTCTTTCCCAAATACTCTTTATTTTCTAAACAAACTTTGTTATTTGGACCTGCCTTACTTTTGCCCCAACCATGACAGTTTTCTATACAATACAGTTGAGATGATCAAGATATGTTAGTTAACAAAATTACTGGCTGGGAAGTTTGAATTTTTATTTTTTTCTGGAGAACAAGGCTGCCAAACTTTAGTCAGAAATATAATGGAGCACATTTTGTACCTAATTAACTCCATGTAGCATTTACAGCTCTCTCCTAAACCACTACTGCCTTATGTGAAGAGATGACTGTAATGTATTTATCTACTATTGGCCCTTGAGTTTTGATTTCTGTAGTCAAGTATGTGCTAATTTCTGCATTCAAGAAATAGTTAATCCATTATGTTGTCATTTAATTAACTATGGTAATTTGTTATGTTAATTCATGGTGTTCTTGAAATTAACCATTAATTATTTCCTGATTGCATCAAATTGGTAATTGTGTTGTATATTTACATTTTTAAAATTTTATATGAATGTTGATCTTCTTGGAAATGAAACCTTCACATAGCTAGAAACAGGTTTAGAGATCCTCAAGGTCATGGCTCACTTTGCCTGCACACCATAGTCCAAAGTTTCACTCCTTATATTCCTGGCCCAAGTTGATATGTAATATGTGGACAATGATATATTTGAACTCTCTTACCTCATTTCTGTGGCCTTAGTTACATCCACTGTGGATTAGTAGTGTGAGACAACAAGTAAAAACATGTTTTTAGCTGAGATTATTGATATCCACATATTTTGTATTGTGACTTATTTGATCATTTTTATATATATTTTTTCTTCCAGAAGCCCAACCTTAGTAAAAAATATACCTACCAGTTTAGGCTATGGAGCAGCTCTGAATGCCAGTTTGCAGGTAATATCATTAAGTGCACGTTTCCATTATTGTTACCTTTGGATGTTTTGGGTTTTTTGTTTGTTTGTTTTTGCATGGATTTCTATTTAGGTAGGATTGTAATTGTTCTTAATAGTTGGTTTATCAACCAAGTAAGTTGTAGTACCTAGTACTGTAGAAAGCACTGGTTCTAATTCAAGCTACTTTTGATGTGAAGAAGCAAGAAGGACACCCTGTGGCAAAATCTGGAACACTCGTTTTTCCTGCAAATGCTAGATTGATAGAAGCTTTTGCAAATGCATGTGGCTATGCATTAATATTTATCCAGGCTGTCATAAATGATTTCACATCATAGTGTTGGGGAACATGGTGCTTGTGGCAAAAACTTTAAAGTTTAATTATAATATATAATTTTTATGCAGAGGAGGCAAATGTCAGGACTTCTTTATTTTGAGTTAAGTTCTGGTCATTTTTAAAAAGCAGAACAACTGCTTATATTAAACTACAATATTTTAACTACATGAGAGAATTAAGCATTTAATTATGCAAAAGGTTGAAACATGAGTGAGAAAGTTTGCTGTGAGAACTATTGTTTATGTTTTCACATCATACTTAATTTCCTTGCATCTCTGCCACAGTGGCCAATTAGGAGTTTTTGTCCATCCCCATACATTTTATTTAAATGCTTCTCAAATATCTGTATCATGATTTGAACCTGTTAAGGGAAGATAAATGTTTTAAAAATTATTTTAAAGGGCATTTTAAAAGTCATTTTACACCCTCTTCATTTCACCAGGCTGCCTTGGCAGAGAGCAGTTTACCTTTGCTAAGCAACCCTGGACTGATCAATAATGCATCCAGTGGCCTACTGCAGGCCGTCCACGAAGACCTCAATGGTTCTTTGGATCACATCGACAGCAATGGGAACAGCAGTCCAGGCTGCTCACCTCAGCCGCACATGTAAGTGTGGTTAACAGACTCCCTAAAGGGAAGAACCTGTGTTCACATGCTTCTAAAATTTAGTATTCTTCTGAAGTTTTTAATGTTATATAAGTTAAAAATGCAAGTTTAATTGGAGTTAAACTGTACCATGTTCATATATGAAAAAGTGTATCAAAATTAATTTTAATACACCTTTTAGATTTTCTCAAATGCCCTAAAATTATTGTCCTAGCAGTCCTCTACAAATTCTTAGTACTACTAATATTCTCTAGGGCATAAAGCAGCAGCTAAGATGAATCTACATCTTATGGGTCATTATCACAGTTTGGTTTGTATGGTGCAACAGGAATATTCATGATGGGATAAGTTGTTGTAATTTTTACTACTATTATAGGTCTCTAAACCATTTATGAACTGTAGTCAAGATATTGCCCATTTTTATAAACCGTAAAATGCAAAGTTTAACTGTTACCCACAGTTTACATAGAAGCTAGTAAAGTGTAACTTTTTGCCTATCTGATAAATCAGTGTAATTACATATTCAACTTTAATTACTGGTGCGTCTGTATTGGCAAGGTTTATATGTTATATTTTATGCAAGACTACGATTCCTATTAATATTTAGCAGCTAACTATATCATTAATTACTCTAAAATCTTTCCCCTACCATCTTTTTAATGGAGCTGAGAGAGTAGAAGTATTAAAAATTGATGTATTGTGGATTTCAGAAATGTGTATGACACTTTAAAAAATGCTTGGCCTTATTCAGTAGTGTCAAGCATATCAGTTTCTTGTTTACTAAAAAGTATTGACCCTAGTAGAACTTAGAATTCAGAAGGAAAAAATTAGAATCTGAGTGATGAAGTGTATACACCATTCAGCTGTTAGGAGGAGTTGTAACTTATGTCCATACCTCCTAGAGTTAGGCATCATATACTTCTAATTTCAAGTTATTGAGGTAAGATTAGTCCTTTCCTTCATTTTTATATTTTCTTTCTCTATTTTCCCATTAAATATCTGGTCAAAGATCTGAAAGAGAAATAAGACCTTTATATGTGCCAATTTTCATTTGACCTTTCACAAGATATTATTTTTGTTGACTTTTTAAATATTTTATTCTATTTGACATATTAATGTCTTTAAGATCATATGCCTAATTGCTTTATAGCACTTTTACTCTATCACCTTTGCAGAAAACACACTGTGAACATTAATGTGTTTTATCAGGTTCCAAACCATTACTTCTTCGAATTGGAAAAATTTGTCTTTTGGAAGTGTCTTTAGATGTATTAAATAATACAAAAGAAGTAATAAAACTCTAAGTAGAAAGAACATGAATATATGCTCTTGAGAGTAGCAGTACTCTAAAACAAGGAAAGTGAGCAATCAGACAAAAGTTTTTATATCCCCGCTTTATCCTATCAGCCATGCAGTGGGTAGCTTGAGGCCTTTTACTTTCAGCAGTTCTCCTGAGTATGCTAATGCTCACTCCCTGTATAAAATGCTAAAACAATAAAACTTTAAAGAGCAAACAAGAGTTAGATCCTGTTTTCCCTTTTTATAAAAAGACCTATTTCTGAGAAATAAAAGTGTTTAAGCGGTTGGTGCAACCCCCTGTGCTCATAATGCAGTATATAGGTTGTTATAAACCATGTATAGAGGATATGTAAAGAATTATTTTTTAAATGTCATTGTCCAGTGCTAAGAATATTAAAATAAAAATTAATGATTTAATAAAATAGTTTATTAAACAATATATTTTAGAATGTGAAATAATAATTAGGCTAAATTATGACATTATTAGGTTAATAGTATTTTTCAACTGGCAATTGCTATTTCAGATTTTTCATTTTATTATTAATTTAATTAAAGTTTAACTATGAAATATATCAGAAAAATAATAGTATGTGTAAAACAATATCTAAAAATTATATATTTAATATCTGATGTGCTGCTGCTATGAGTTTATAAAATTAAAATGTTCATATTTAATATAGTACACATATTATGCTTATATGAATTAGCATGTGACCAAGGCCGACATTTATTTTCAATAGATAAAAGGAAAGCTTTCCTCAGCTTGTTGGAAACAGATTTCAGAAAATATAAAAACTAGAGGGAACCCAAATTTTTTCTTTTTCTAAAATATATAAATTATAATCAGTTGTTTAATTATCTTGCTTATTGAGTCAATAATCATTCTTGTATCTGTTTCTGCTGCTATCATTAACTTTTTGTTTATTAGATGTCAAATATTGATGGAATGTCACTTCAGGATTCTGTATCTTTACCTTTATAGAGTCTTAAGATGCTTGTACTTAAATAATCTTAAGCCATTTTGTATATTTTATGAGGCAAAAGGAATATTAATCTAATTCTCTCAATCAAAATTTACTTGCATATAATTGAATGTATTTCAAAGTACTTTGGAAATTAAACAAAAGTGAAAGGATTTTTATAAGACATTTAAGTAGCACACCTATGCATCCTGAAATGAAATCATGGTACTTGTTTTGGAGAGGAGTTTTTATGCTGATGCAACTGTAAACAAGAGATAGGACGGCCTAATGGTATCAGTATATGGGCTCTGGTGCCAGATTGTCAGAGTTCCAAATCCTGATTCAGCACTTAATAGCCAAATGGGATTGGGCAGTTAGCAGTTATTTCTTCAGTTTTCTCAGCTAAAAATGAGGTAAGTAATATCATAAGATTCTTACAAATAAAATGAGTGCCTGGAACATAATAATTGCTCCTTGTGTCTCTCATAGTGTTGCATATGTAGGTACTGATTTTTACTACCTCTTGTAATACCTCATTGTCAGTATAAATGAGACTATAAACAATATAAAATCTTTTTTCTGTATTTTGCATGTTAATACTTTTTTTAAGGCACTCTATAATTTGTGGTTATTTTCCTTGACAGTTTTTCTTTTTCTCTTATCTCCTCTTATAATTCATGAAGTAAGCAGATCCATAATAGTGAAACAGTATAACACAGGTATTTATTATAGGGAGCATATTACTCAGAGTTAGTGAGATAAAGTATTCTTGAGATAAGAAAATGTTATCTGAAGTAGTAAGCAATGAACAATTCAAATAGAATATTACCAACCCAGAATCAGGAACCTCATGATATGTGCCTAGAAAACATTGAATACTGGGCTTCACAGAAATTTAGAATATATAAAGGAAAATAGAATTTAGAATATATGAAGTAGGACCAGACTGTTGAGTGACTTTTAATATATATCAAGCTATGGTGTTTATTTCAGTTGATATGGAGCTTATTAATGTTATAAGCTTGAGTTTGACACGTCAGAGCTTTGTTTTAGGAAGAGTAATCTGAAAGTATACTGAATGAACTATGACTTAATGAAACTCATGAGTGGTAGGATATTCTGGAATTGGGAGAGACTGCAAACAGAGATTAATTCTTGGTATGTAATGTCTGACTTAAGTACAGACCTGGGAGTAGAGAGCAAGGAATACTCACAAGAAGTGCTGTGAAAAACCAGAACAAGGCAACTGATTGAATGCTGGGAACAAAGAAGAAAATTAGGGGAAATTATAGCCACTTTAAAAGTCAAAGAGAAATAGAAGACACAAAAAGACAGGTTCAAAAGGGAAAATGAAGAATTCTGAATTTTATTTGAGGAATCTAAGAACCTAAGTATTCTTAGATTCAGGGAGAAACGTTGAAACTTTTTTTTTGTTTAATCTTTTTACTCAACTCCATGATAGTAAAACTCTACATGGTAGAATATGGGTACCTGAGGTTGGTAGAGACGTTTTAGAGCAGTAGAAAGTGTAGAATAGATATGGTATAGTGCTTCTTATAAATTGTTTGTGAACAAGTAATGCCAAATTATCACTCATATTCCATATTTTAACCCTTTCCTTCCACTCTAATTTTTACTTTCACAGTACCCTGAATGAAGGCTTTTGCCAGACTAGTGCATTTATTTTGCCTCAGACTATATATATGCCTTTCTGTTCTTCCTTTTTCAGCTTCTCCTCTGCTTTCACTTAATTAAATTCCTCTTTTCCTTATAGGACTAGTCCTATTTTTCCTGGAGGGTTTCCCAAGTCCTTTTGCTGTCAGGACATGCACTCTGCTCCATACCTCAAAAGAACTTGCTCCCTATACCATTATTTGGAGCTAACACTTTGTGTGTATGTATGAGTGTGTGCACACACGTGCATGTACATGTGTTCATGCATACATGTGTGCTTATTTTGCAGATATCCGTAGCTTAATGGCAAGTCTCTTAAGGACAGAGACTGTTTTCCATATATGATGGTACATGAAACCCCAAACACATTCTACTATATCAAGTAAGCATTCAATAGAAGTAGAATATTAATTATGAAGAATCAAATGGACATGACAATTGATTAGAAATGATTTGACTTCACAAGGTAATACTTATAAGAGTGAAATCCACAATTCTCTTAGAACCTGGAAGAAGGGAGAACAAAAGAGATTTAAGAAAGAACAGATAACAAAATATAATGTTTATCTTTATGAGGGAGCTAAGATATTTTTCTAAATATTGGTAGAGTGTACTTTTTAAATTTTATTTTAAATTTTAATTATTTAATTAATATGTATTTTACAACCATCCAAATTTATGTGAGTAGAAAGTGGCAGTCCCCCTCACCTCATTTGTGATTATCCTCCCAGAGTTTGTTAAATTTTATCTCTCTTGTTGAAAGCAAAATGAAAAATAAAGATTGAAATTCATGCAATATAAAACAGATGAATGTGCAATAGTATTGTAGCAAAAGGTAGGAAAGGTTTAAAGTCAGGTGAAATTTTATAGATTCTACACAATAATTTTTGAAACATTGACTCTTTTCAGTCAACTATTTGTTGATTCAAAGCAAATATTTGATTTTTTTTTAAATTGTTATTATTGATTTCTATTCAAAGAGTTGTAGAACTATCCATAGTAGGAAATGTAAAGTATATTTCCTTTAAGTGTCCAAGCTGAGTATCATTATCATTTATAGTATTCTTCCCTCATGTACCTTAATAACAATATTCCCTTATTATTTGGCTTTCCAGAGTTCGATAGAATATGGATAAAAATTACTTTAGCTTCCTGTTTTATACAGACATTTACCTCTAAAAAAACTACTTAAAATATTAGGATTGATGTTGTGCTTAAGCAGAAATAATTTAAACTTACTTTCTTCTTCCATATATTAGACTTACATGAACAAAACAGAGAAGAAAACATTTGGGCTAGACCTGGAAGGTGAACTCATCCTGATAGAATCAATCTATTTCCTATCGTCTTCCCAACCTAAGGCAAAAAGAGGAATTTAATGATGTGCCCACCATGTTTAGTTCAACTCAGTTGTTTCTTCATTATTAAACAATTATTTCTCCTGACTCGAAATAAGTTGCTCAGATTTGCCATTTTCTTCCTCTTATAAAATGTTAAATGAGATTCCAATTTTCATATTTTCAAATTTTGTTTCTAGAGATCAAAATCAGTGTTCTTCCCGTGCTGGTTTTGTATTGAGGGCTTTATGCACAAAGCCTCCCATTGTCATGTCGTTCTTCTTTCTGATTATTAGAGTCTCCTACTGTTGAGTTTTCAGATCATTTCTTATATGCCATTCCTGAATCCTTTTAGCCTCTATGTCATTTCAAAGTTCTACTTGCTAAATATTCTATACTAGTTGCAGATGATTATTATTTTCTCCTTCTTATTAAAGCAAATATTTGAAGCCTGAGAGGTAACCATCTTTTATATAGAATGTTAATATATTGGATATAAGATTTGAAAATAAATTTGTTGTGCCATTACGAAGCCAAAACATTAGAGTAAGGAAATAAAAGACTGAGATATCATTTAAAAGGAGTAATGTAGTATTATTTCAGGATTGCAATAGAGATTACATTTTTTTATTAACATGCCAAATCCATATTCTATGTGCCCCAAAACTTTTTATATATCACATATCCCAGTCATCTTCACAATATCCTCTGCTTCTTCAGAACCTCAGTTGTTAAATCATTCCAATGTTACACTTCAGCCTCTCCTGTCAATAGTATTTTGTCTCCACAGACAGCTAAAACAGACTTCTAGACCCCTACTTTTTAAACAGTATTGAAAGTCTAAACTGTGAATTGTCATAAAACATAATAAAAATATTCACATATATAATATTACCTTTCTTCCTTCTATTCTCTTTGGCTGCCCTAAAATTTAAATTGCTATTTGTAGGCACATGTAGAATTTGCAGATCCTACACCTTTGGTTGGTGATATTTTATATAAAATCCCTACAGATCTTAGATCTCTCTGTGGACAAAAGCATTTGAAATTGGAGTGGCTCTGTATTTCAGAGCAAAGCAGTTGAAAGTGACTGACAACTTGAGCAAGTGAAATGTTCTCCCTCATTGTTTTCATTCCTGTTAAGCCTGCACTATTTTTGCTGATGTTTTGGATCATTATGTTGCATTATGAAACTCTAAACATAAAAGCATTTTTTTGGTCTCACATACGTTTTCACAGATTTTCTAAATAACAATTTCTCAGTCACCTTTGATTTTTTTTTTTCCCTAACATTTCTGGGCCTCTTATAATTTTGTTCTGATTTAATTCCATTTTTATTTAATCTCTAAACTTTTTCATTAACTTTGCTAGTTAGCTTTGAGATCTCTTTCCAAAGTGATTGTACAGAACTTATGATTATGCCAGCTCTTTATCATCTCATCTTTTTTTTTTTTTAAGTGCTACAAGTGTGGATCAGTAGCTGCTGTTCTTTTTTACATTATTCCAGGCCCCATGTGTGGCACTTACAACTCATTCCAGTTCCTCTTAATAAAAAGATCCTCCTAGAGATACAGTGCCTTCAGCTAAAAAGTGTTGTATCCCCACCGTGCCAATTGTGGAAATTTGTGGGTTCCTATAGGGTTTTGAAGGATTTTTATAGAACTATACAGATGATATCTGACATCCGTGGTGTGAATTCCCACAATTTAGGCTAAGCGTGTCAGAAAACTTTTAGCTGACAGTTTTGTAGCTTACTGCTTCTGTTTTATATCTAAAGAACATAACTTTATTAGAGGATACATCTTTATTTGCACTAACACTATTTAAGCCTTAATTTTTTTTTCTAAGGGTCAAAAGTCATTGAATTGTTAAAGAATGAATATTGCTTCAGTCTAATTTTTTTCTACTTTTAGTACCAAGGGAAAAAAATTAAAGCTTTTACATACTCTTATGGTATTTTAATTTCAGCTTTTGACGGAGGTTGAGAAGTGGATGTATATTCGGTAACTATAGGCATTTTATTAGTAAAGATATTTATTTCATAAAGTCAACTATCATTTCAGAATATTACTTCATGTGAAGGTAATTTATATGGTAAGAAGTTGTATCAGTCCAGGCCCGGTGGCTCACGCCTGTAATTCTAGCGCTAAGAGGCCAAGGAGGGAGGATCGCTCAAGGTCAGGAGTTCGCAACCAGCCTGAGGAAGAGTGAGACACCACCTCTACTAAAAATAGAAAGAAATTAATTGGACAACAAAAAATATATAGAAACATTAGCCGGGCATGATGGTGCATGCCTGTAGTCCCAGCTACTCGGGAGGCTGAGGCAGAAGGATCACTTTAGCCCAGGAGTTTAAGGTTGCTGTGAGCTAGGCTGATGCCACGGCATTCTAAGTTGTTTTAATATATGTTAAAATTTACCATATAACTACCACATTTTACCTGAATATTTCAACACCAACAAACACAGTTTAAAATATAGGGTTACTATATTCCAAAGCAGTTTCTATCATTAGGATAGAATTCAATAATTTGTGTAATTTATATAAGCAAAAGATGATCAAATAGTGTAATATAACTAGTAGAAATGAACATTCTTTAATTTGCTCAACATTATCTTTATTTTGAAAACAAAATGGAGTAACATCAGCACGGTACTTAAAAGGCAGGAAGAAAAGTAGTTATTGGTCACACACTGTTATCTTACTGTTGATAGTATTTGCAACATTAAATCTAAAGTCCCTTTTGTTAATTAGAAAATCAGAGAAGGACATAATGTACTACATTAGAATAAAAGGTACATATATTTTACTCCCTATTCCATTCTTATTTATAGAACTCACAGAGATAACTAAGCATAGTTCAGAAGAAAACTGGTGCTTAAGGTCTATAACTTAATTTGAACAAAGGAATAATTTCAGCACAGAACATATGCAATCCAGGTAGGAAACAGTTTCTGTAAAGATATCCTAAGAGAAAGCTTCACCAAGAGCCAGCAGTGGACGGGGAACATCCCATCAGAGCAGTTTGATAATGGGAAATAGAGCAGAAAAATGGGTGAGCCACATTCAAGAGTGCTAGCCACAGACTTAGGGCCCAACAAAATAACACTTCAAGGTCAAGATCTTCAAGGAACCAGAACCCAAGTTATCTAACAGGTGATTAGAGAGAAACTGAGACATAGACCCCATTCACTCATGTCACCCATCCCATTTCTAACTGAATCTTTGTCCAAGAAATAAGACAAAACCCACAACTTGGGGATTAATACTTCAAAGGAGAATTAGAGCAGCAGCAATGCCAACTTAATAGCCAAATGTCAAGATGTAATTTAGACTTTTCCTTTATTTCTCTGGCCAACAGATTTGAAATATAAAGGTCATTAGATCTAGAGCTGTGTGTATATTGAAAGTTTTCATTTATGAGACACAACATGGAATGGTAACAGTTGTACATCAATGGGCAACTAATTCGATTCTGAGATTGGGTACAATATATTTGTACTCATCAATGATAAAAGTAATTACATCCATATTTTCATTTTATTACAACTGTTTTGGTCACATCTATCACTTTTGTAAATTCAAAGAGACTGGTAAATCTTAAGGAATTTTGTTTTTGTTTTTTTTTTAAATCAGCACTACAGCAAAACTATCTGAAATCATTTGGGAATTAGCCTTTAAATCATGTAAAATCTAGTTTCTTTAAACAATGTTGCATAAATTTCAATATAATGTTGAAGATAAGGGCAGGAAATCTTAGAGAAATTTTTTTAACTCATAAATTTGTAAGCATTTAATAATATAATCTCAGAATGTATAAAGCAAAAAACAACAGAACTAAAAGGAGAAATAAATTGTTAGTCATATGAGAGACTTTTAATATACCTCTTTCAGTAATTGATAGAACAAGCAAACAAACAAAAATGGCCATAAAGATTTTAAAATTTGAACAGCATGTTGAGAAATTTTGATATACATATATATACATGTAATTTATAAAATTGTGTTTCATTAACCTTAACCCACTTTTTTGTTATATTTTTTAGAACTGGTATTGACTTTAAATGGGACTTTGGAGTTCCACCTTGGGGTAGGATATATGGAGACATAAGATAGAATTATAAACTGCATTATTAAGAATGGAAATATGTCTTAGAAAGAAAACTTCTGTTACAATTATCTGAAAATAATATTCCTTTGCAATCAAATGCTAAATGGCTGTATTTTTTAGAAAATAAAATAAGGGATAATAAGATTTGTTAAATATATTAGTATTAAAGTTGTATTCTGGCTTTAAGATGAAAATTAAAACTTATTTGGCTGTTTATCTTTAGCTAGGAAGAAAAGCTATGGGAAATTTAGTGGGGTATTTTCTACTTATATCATGGATAAAGCCAACTATACAAGGTATATATGGAATGGGGAGTCATTGTTCACTCTAATTTTTGAATCCCCTTTTTCACAGAATTCATTTCATATCTTCAAAACCCCAATATTTATATAGTAAGCATGAGGGTTTTGCCATTTGCAAAGTGGAACTAATTGAAGGAAAATTGATTCAAACACATATGAAATTAATAGTTAAAATGCTAATCATATGCTTTTATTATTTTAAACGGTTAGATACTAATATTTATCATTATTCATTCAACAGCCCTTTGCAAAGTACTAAATAAAGATTGTAGATGGTTAAAAGGAAACCTTATCTTGTCCTGGCATTTTCTTTTATCTAGAAAATTGTTGATTCTATTTTGTGAAATAGTCAAAACATTTGCAGATCAATGGAGAGCATATGACTGTAGCAATACTCAGTCTATTCTGATATTTTTAAATGTTATTAATCAACAATTAGGGCCTAACAGCAAATAAGAGACAAAGAAAATTTGTATGATTGTAAACATTATCTGTTAGAGTTAATTCATGTATTCCACATAAGTTAAAGATATCCAAACAACACGTAAGTTGAGATAAGAATCAAGACATTCTAAAATCAAAGACTTGAGCAAGTCTATATTGAGTAGAAAATAGATGCATGGTTTAAGGCCACACATATTTAAGTACATTCAATGTGTTTCTTAAAGTACTGTGTGTATAAGTTCATTTTACTGTATAAAAATTGCCATACTGGGTCAAATAAAATCAGTTTCCATAGTAAAATTGAAGCATCTGAACCCTAACACTGTTTCCGAAGATAGCTTTTTGAGTATTATCTGGAGAGTAACTTTTTTTTTATAGTAATGATGTACGATTACTGATAGAAGTATGTTATAGCCTTAAGGTGTGCTAGAGCAAGAGAAAAGGTTAAAAAACAATTTTTATGGGACTTTTAAAAAGATTTATCTTTTTTTATAAAAATATGCTTGTTACTCTTAATAGGTATACTATGTTAAATGTATTGAAAATTTTCTCAAATATCTAGGATTATAAAAAGAAAACATGTAAAAGAAGTGGCTGTAATGAGTAAAACACATAAAAATAATTTTAATCTAGGCGACCATTTAGTATTGACTTGTAAATGTTTGGTAAAATCAACCTTACGCTGCCTGAAATTGCCCATATTGTAGACATGGGCCATCAATCATAAGATTTTCTTCACAGCATTTTTTGACATTTATTAAAAAAATTAAGACAAAATTTTTATTGTTAGGTTCATGGCACTGATAAATGTTATATTTGTAAAAAGGCCTGATCAAATTTACATTGTGCCACTGAATCATGAATGGTGACAGTATGTAAATGTTTTAATTGTCACATTTGGTAATATCTAAATAAGCAAAGAAGAGAAAACACTGTTGTAATTCTACCATCTAATGTCTATTGACTGAAGTAGATTTTGAACATGTCAGTTTAAGAAAATTTTATTTATAGTACCTTTTTATTGAAGAAAAACAGGAACAGTTTATAGCTGCGGTCCCTAACCCCAGGGGGCAGACCAGTATGAGGGGGTGGCCTGTTAGGAACCCTGGCTGCACAGCAGGAGGTGAGCAGCAGGTGGTGAGCCAGCAAAGCTTCGCCTGTATATACAACCACTTCCCAACGTGGGCATCACCGCATATATTCCGCCTCTTCTAAGATCAGCAGTCGCATTAGATTCTCATAGGAACGCGAACCCTAATGTAAACTGTGCAGTGGGGATGCAAAGGAATCTAGGTTGCACGTTCCTTATGAGAATCCAATGCCTGGTGATCTGAGGTGGAGCTGAGGAGGTGATGCTAGTGCTGGAGAGCAGCTGCAAATACAGATAATCATTAGCAGAGGGTTTGACTGCACAATAAATGGAATACACCTGAATCATCCTGAAATCATCTCTCCCCCTCTCTAGTCTGTGGAAAAAGTGTCTTCCATGAAACCAGTCCCTGGTGCCAAAAATGTTAGGGACCACTGGTTTATAGGACCTTTTGCTTAGTCTTGAATAAGGAGAAAGTGAATACAATTTACATTCCTTTAGGGAATATACTGTCTGACCGCAATCTAAAACGATAAACTTTCCCATTATAATTTGACTCTTTCCTTTAGGGTGTAGGCAAACATTAACATTTTTTTTGCCTTTCTTTGGTGCCTTAGCTACTTATAAATTTCACAATGAAAGAAGCAGCACATTTCTTTAGGCAACGAATCAGTCTATCGTTGTAGCTAGTTCTCCATGTTTTTGGTGTATGTCATTACTGAGGGTGGCTATAAAACTGAGAAAATAAATTAAATTAATACTAGAGTATAAAAACAACTGCTACTTTGCAGTTCCTTCAAGAAGAGGTTTGAAAGGTTGAAAAATCTAGAGATGAGTTTCATTCATTTAAGTTGAAAAAGCATAAATTAAGCACATATTTTGTGCAACACACTCTGCTAGGAACTGGAATATAATCTGTATCTACAGAGGTAAAACTCTGAGGGATAAATACATAGATAGTGTTACAGACCAAGTGAAAGTATAAAGAGAGTTGTAAACAAATTGTGAAGTCAAAGATGTAAGCATACACATGCACAAAGGCAATTAGGAAGACTTCATGGAGAGTGTAGCTTTGTGTTAGGCTTAACATGAAATCACTTTTTAGGTTGAACTTTATGAAATTGTTGACATTTGACTGTTTTTTGCCTACAAAAATGGCAGTCTTAAATGTATTGACCTAGTATTAGTCAGAGATGAGAAAAGACAGTATAGATGGGAAAGATATGAGGATATGAGCAAAGATGACTAAAACATTCAAAGAATAGATAATAACTTTTTTTTGCCTCAGCATGAGCAATCTACCCAGAGAGGAATACCTACAGGATGAGATTGGACAGGGGTTTGGAAGCCATGTCTTATAGTCTGTTAATCTCCAACCTAATGATATGTTAGGGGCATTTTAAAAATTCATCAATTATTTGGAGATACTCTATAAGCCCCTCAAGAGTTTGCATGTTACCTACTTTTAAAAAGGCTTACCTCTTTCCTTTTTTGCCACTTTTCTCTGGAAATAGATTATTATTTTTTTTTCACTTGAGAAAGTAGTGACATTTTATGCTCTTTTCTTTAAATATTGTTTTCAAATATATTTTTTCTGTAAAATGATATAAGAAAACAGATGAAAAATTAAAAATAAATAAAATTTCTTGATACCAAGTATCAATATTATTGTGGCCACTATTGCTAATAACATTTTAATCACAAAGAGAACTGTGGTGAAATTCGTTTTCAACATCTTTTCACTTTCCCTCCTCTTTGAGCAATTAAAACAACAAATATAAAAATTCATCAAAATTGCATGAGTTATGAAAAGTTCAGATATGTTTGAACTTTTAGTATTTTGACAAAGATTTAGGCTCTTCTGTCTCCTTGGTTGAGTATAAAGGGAAGTATTTCACACATATATAAATTTAAGAGTAATATACACAAGATATTTTACTCCAAAACCTATACATACCCTAAATTCTTCATTTCTTTCCACCATTTCTGTCCTTCTACCTTAGTTCTAAGAATCATTTCCTTATTACATTGTTTTAGTGATCTCCTGACTGGTAACCCTACCTCCACTGTCCTACACTCAGTCTACACTTTGCAAATTAACCTTCCTAAAACTCTTCTATCTTTTCATTCTTCTGCCCCAAAACTATCAACAGCCCTTCAGCTGGTAAAGATTAAATTTCAACTTTGTAAAATGAAACTCAAGGCCCTTCATCATCTGACCTTATTCTACTTTTCTAACATTGTTTTTTATTACCACCCCTCCTTCCCTCATGGCCTCAGTGTACTCTCAGGATTCCCATAACATGTCAAATATTCTCCATTTTCCCCATTTTCACTCAGAATATCCTTTCTCTCATCTCTGTATAATGAAAGTTTTCACATATGTCAAAGCCTACCTGAAGCGATACCTCCTTCTTTCATAGAGCACTCACGGATCACATTGTCAGAATTTTTTCCCCTTTCATAACACTTCATCTACTATGGCATTGATCACATTCTGCCTTGTATCAAAGTTATTTGTGTATATGTCTTACTTCCTCTATTAGACTGAAAACTCCATGAGAAAAGGAACCCTTGTCACTATCAGCCCCTAGACCAATGGTTTATATGCAGTGTCTATTGGCTGGAATTTTTTTCCCACTTCTAAAAAGAAGTAACTTTTATTCTCCTAAAACTACTTCAATTTTAGTTATTGACTTTGCAGCTCCCTCAGGGAATAATAACAGACTTTCTATCTCTCCATCATTAAATAGTTCTGTTTCTTTAATTATAAAAGAAGTTCCAAATATCTTTCTAATTCTCCCCAGTGCTGTTCTTATCAAATTAGGAGATAGCTATGCCTTCTTAAGCAAGAAACATAAAGCAGTGATATTCTGTAGTAAATAATAGGTAGTGGACAAAAAAAAAAAATAGTTGAATTAGAAGTCTTCTATTTCATGGACAGAATTTGTATTTTTTCCTCCTTTTCATTCCTGAGTTTTTAAAAAACTAAGTCCTTGATGTTTCAAATGTTTTCGTCTGGTTTATTCCTGGGAACAACTAATTCTATTTGTTTAAAGTAGTTTCCACTTTGTTTAGTATTAAGGGCTTTAGCAAGGACTGAAGTTTAATCTGTTCAAAAAAAAAAAAAAAAAAAACAACCTCAAATTCTGAAGCTGAAAAAAGTAGTAAACAAATTTCAAATCAGTTGGAGAAAAATGACATCATGAATGTCTGAACCATCTAGAATTAGATTTTGAATCCAGAAAGGGTTTTATCACCAGGATAGTCAAGAATTTCTCTCTTATGTTCATCTGAACTTGCTCTGACTTTACTGTCTTTAATGAATTCCATTGGGAATACATATGTTATTTTAATGCTGTTAGAACATTGGAAATCTTCTTAGTGGCAAATAATCATTCTCAGCTGTTAACTCTTTCTGTATCACTTAATTGCTACTTAGGACCCTTAGAATTGGCAATCTTGTAGTTTTTGAGTATATACTCCTCTCATGCTAGAGTACACATTCTTTGATACATGTTAAAAGCCTTACAATGCCTTAAATAGTGGAGATACTCAATAAATTTTTGTTAAGTTAATGATTGGCAATAGGAGATAATGGTAATATGTTATTGAATTTTCCCGTCAAAGTGAGATTGATGCTGTCTACATCATTACAGATACAGAGGACTTTACTCAATCCACAGTATAAAGGAATTTCTGGCAGAAAAAATTGTTTTCTAACACACATACACACACACACACACATATATATATAGTTACATCTCTGAAAAATTTTTATTGTTTAGTCATTTAAAAGCTATTTGAGATTTCTCTAACTGAATGTATATTATCAGAAATTCATAAGCTCCAACATAAATAGCAAATGTGATGTGGGCATGGCCCATTCAATGCATGTATGTTAATGATTTTAATGACAAGCTAATGATGAGGCCTGTGATGAATGACTGAAGAGAATAAATGTAGGAGTTCTTTGTACAAAGCATTTCAGTGGTGGCCCTTCTACTTCGAAATTTAGTTTCCTGTGTTGATCTAAATGTAACCTGAGACATAACCTGGGCTTTTGGCTGAGTATTTTAGTGATCCAAAATGTGTTGGTAAATAAGTTTTTGAAATAATTATAGCAATATGTTATGTTATTTTGTTCTTTTATTACTTTAAATATACTTTTAAGGAAATATAGATCATCATTAATAACACTAATGCCTGTCATTTGGTATGTGAGGTAAATAATGTTTTCATTTTGTGACTTTCCTGATACAGTAATAAAAATCCCACTTTGGGTAGTGGGAGTAAAGTATTTTTAGAGCTAATTAAGCTCATACAATGTTTAAAATTTATTTATATCATATCTTCTTCTTCAAAAAATATATAAGGTTATAATTGTATCATAACTGTATCTAATGTTTATTAGTCACTTATGACCCAGGCACTGTTTCAGGTGTTTTCCATATATATGAAATAATTTAATCCTCATAACAAATGTATTAGGTAGGCACTTTTTGTCCCTGCACTATGGGTAAGGAAACAGAGGTAGAGAGAGGTTAAGTAGCTCCCTCAAGGTCACGTAGCTAGGAAGTAAAAGAGGCAGACTTCAAACCTGAGCATTTTATCCTCAAAGCCCACTATATTCTTAACCACTTAACCACTGCTGCATGACTAAAGATTATAAATGAGGTGCCTAAACTATTCAGTATTACTTTATGCCATACTTACAAGTTAATCAAAATACTAAGTACATAAAATTTATTGTGCTAAATTACACCTTTATAATTAAAAACCTTTAGATAATTCCACCTGAGGAGAGGATCCATAATAAAGAAATGGTGAGCACAGAAGAAAGAGGGAGTTTCTTTAAAGGGATTCTTTTATTTTATTTGAATTGTTAGGAATGTTTCTATGGTGGAAGGAAGCATTTTTTCCAGGAAGAAAACCTAATTATCCTATGATGGTATATAACACATAGCACCTCGAAGAATTTGGGAAAATGAACACTACAGAGATATCCACTTTTTCTTTCAGAAATAAATTAAATGGCTCTCATATCCTGTAATGGGGACAAGAAGAGAAAGATATTGCTAATGGCCATAAGAAGAGACTAATTTCCTATTCATCTTGCAACCCACAAAAGGCATGTGGTTTCATTGTGTACCATTTCTTTTGAATTGGCATACAACATGACAAGTGAAAACATGGAGCACTTTGAGTTCCAAAAATAAGAAACCTAATAAAAATAGAGATAATTATAATAGAAATTTTATTTTTTTAAAGGATTCTACCAATAGGTGCTATCATTTTCAAGCAGTTTTATTCTCTGGGATGCTCAAACTTCTCTTTCTACTTTTTATTTCTTTCTCTGACATTGTATTGGTGACAATTAGATCTTTTAAAAAATGAACATTAGTAATTATTGACTTTGGTTTGGTTTATTATAGTAAATTGAGAGCCTAACATGGTAGCCATTAGGGAAATTTTTATTTACATCTTTCCTAGCTCCGATATCTTTTTCACTAATTCTGAATGAAAAGAATTCCAAGAATATTAAATTCCAAAGAGAAATTTTCCCTTTTAGAATTAGTGCAAATGAAACTTAATGGCACCTAATTTATTCAATCAGCATGTGTTTACTGGGTGTTTGCTATGTGTAAGTTTTCCTAATCTGTGAAGTTCACAGTCCAATTGGCAAGACAAGGTACAACTACCACTAGAAAGAGTTAAGTGACATTGTATGTGATTAAGACAACATGAGATGGCAGAAATAACAAGCTTCCAAGAAACATTCTAGAGGCCAGTGTGTGTATTAATCCTGGCTGTGCCTCTACTGAAACACTTGGAAAGTCACTTATTTTCTGATATGAAAAATGGGAACATTAAATAAGAATATCTTTATGTTGATACAGTTTTAGGATTCAAAGATTTTGTAGTTTTGAGCATCAGAATTATCAACAAAAGTGTTTTGGAGGGTTACAGTAGAAAATCAGTGCAAGTTGGACAGGTCAAACAAAACCTTTAGGGAGTATACATGATATGAGTTTGTCCTTGTATGGTAGACAGGATGTGAAGAGGTAGAACAAGGTAGAAGGGACTTCCAGGTTATGTATACACATGGAGATTTGATAGGGAAAGCACAGACTGAGTCAGCGTGAAGAATGACTTGGAGTAGGGACTGAGCACAATGTTTCTAAGATGATGTTTTGAGTCTGGAATAGAAGTTATTCGGAAATACTGTTGTACATAGGTAGGTTGAGGCCAGATCATAGGTTTTTGAGAATGGTTGAAGGGTCTTGGCTTAATCCTGTTTCAGCCCCTGTGTCTCAGTTCAGACATATTCTTATGCAGAGCAGTGACATAATAAAATAAAGATTTTGTGTATTAAAATTTTCTGAGAATGCAATGAAAAGTACCTTTATAATGATCCTGTAAAAGTTTTTTTCTCTGTGTGTTTGTTTTTGAATGATACACCCTACTTGTTATTCTTCTTTATTAAGAACTTGAGACTTTATCACAAGGTACTTTATTCTAATAAAATCCAACCCAGTAACCCAGATGAACCAGATACACACAATATTATAGTGCTTTAGCTGAGGAGGTGGTAGAAGAAGAGCAGAGGATTAGGAAACAGAGTAGGGGGGCCACCTGGGTCTTCTCAGAGCAAGAGTATTAAAACACACTACAATGCAAGAGGTCAAATCTTTAGCTAAAATTATAGGATGTCCAAAATAATGTTAATTTACTCAGGGGCAACAGTGCTAGATATCTATGTATATATCTTAACAGTTACTCAATATCTATTTAGAAATAT
>NC_134112.1:69990000-70077500 GCF_040939455.1 Microcebus murinus
ATTGAGTCTTTACAGAGAGAAGACAACATTTGTGGTCTAGTGAATGAACAGTTTACAAGTAATACAAATATTGCTCAAATATATAGAAATATATCTAACATTACACAAATTAAGAGAAACAAAATTACACTGGGATGCCAATCTTTTTCAGTTATTATATTGGCATGAATCCAAAAGTTTAATGATTTATGTTGGCAAGATTAAGGTGAGGAATAGGCATTTGCATAGATTATCAATATGTCTTTGGGATCTTTCAATCCCTTTTCTAGGAATCTATCCTAAAGACACATTGACAAAAATATAAAAACAGGAAGGAATTATTTATAATAGAAAAAGATAGGAAACAACTCAAATATTCTTAATAGGGATTTCAATGAATTATCTATGATAGCTTCTTACAGTAGAATATTATACAGCCATAAAAATGAGAATCATCTCTATATTTTGCTAAGGAATGATCTGTAAATCATATTAAATGATAAAAGTTATTTGGAGAAAAGTGTGTATAGTATACAACTATTATCTAACAAAGGGGATATATAAATATGTGTGTTTGAGTATCAAAAAAATGGATAAATTATAAAATTTGGTTACCTAATACAGGAGGGAGAGAATCAGGTGAAGGAGGCAGTTTTCAAAGCTTGTCTTCTTGGAATGTACTTCTTTTGTTGATTTAATTTTGAAACTCTGTAAATATTTTACATTAGCATAATATTTGATTTAAAAACATAATTCCTACAAACTGAAAAGTAAGTGAAAACAAATGAACCTAAATGCATATAGAGTTGCTGGCATAACCATGTGAAGAGAAACTATACATGGCTTTAAAACAATAATTTTCACATTTCTAGTGGGACATACACAACTGCAATAAATTCTTAAGACTGTTTTAAATAATCATATTACTGGTCATAGTGTTTCTATTGTCATTCTGAGATTGTTACGTGCATAAGACAATATTTTAATTCTGTTATTACTGATTTCTTTGAGCATAAAGACTTCTTAGGATAATAGAAGTTAGGTACAGATATGAAATTAAAGAAATTAACAAAATTCCTGAATTTCTAAATTTGAATCAGTATGAAGCTGTGATATATTTTACCTTAAAAATAAATACAAAAGCAGCAGTACATTATGTCAGAGGCCATAAAACTAAGGATTGTGCGTTAAAGTAGGCATGGGCAAATGACTAATGTCAATGGCTTGGAGACAGGGGTGAAAAAAAACTTTGTATTTAGACAAATCCTGTGTCTTTGGTTATTGTACAATGCACTTGATAGAAAGTAAATAGACTAAAAATCTTCTTAATATTAGAGAAAATTATATTATTTAAGAAACCCTAAAACTAAATAGAACAGACTGTTCAATATTTAAAGCAATTCTCAGGCCACTAAAAGTTACCCCAACAGGAAGTCACCTTTTAAAGCTATGCTACCTTCAAGAAGGGTCTCCTTCTCTCCACCTTAGGTGAGGCCAAGAAATTCATTGGGTAGCCTCTCAGAGACAGAAATAAGGGCTGTGAGATTGGTTAATGGACTCACTCCTTCACCAGAGAATGGAGTCACTAAATATAAAAAGGAATATGGGAATACTTTTAAGTAAAATTTACAAATTCTAAATAGTAAATTTCCAACTCAATGTATATGATTCTTGATATAATAGCAACATAAAATAGATTACTGTTCTATGTTGGAGAAACAATTATATACCTATGAAGTGAAACATAGTGAAGATCAGAAATCCCTAAGTTTTTCAGGAAATTAATTAATGAAAAAAAAACATCAACCACACATATTAGAATTCATATGGTTCCACCTGGATTGGTGGACCAGGAATAAACAGAAAAAATTGAAGTGCAAAATGAATAATGATGTACAAGTCTTTGGTTGTGTGTAGAGCTATTTTTAATCTTTGAAGACTAAAGCATGAATTGGGGGAACTCAAAAGTAGAGCTCAAATTCCCACATAATGGAGGATTCCTTATTTCACTGTGACCAGTATTTAGACTCAATGAAAATTATATTTGAAAAACAGTTTATTCAAACATTCGAATGTTTATATTTTAAAATTTTCATTGTCTCTGGAATTACTTGAGGAATTCCACATACTTATTTTGATGTGTTTAAAATGCAAACCAGCATACACATTAATGTTGCTAATGAAATTTGGGAATCCTGCATTTATGTATTTAAAGCTCCACAGACCCTAACTCCTCTATTCAAAACTACCTCCTATCCAAATCCAGGTTATGTCTCCTGACATGAATCAATTACCCTGTAACTCCCTTGATTACATAAAACCTTGTTTACCAAAATGTTTTGCTGTCCCAGAACATTTTTTATAAACAGCGTTATACGGTCTGATTTGCACAAGTGCACCTTGAGTTACATGCATTATGAATCAAAATCATTTCCAGCACACCTGTCACCCTGACATCACCTAATTGTGGTATGCAGTCAACATTCATTGAAAATGCAAATAATTGTAGTCTAAAAGACTTGATTGTGCAGCTAGTCTTTTATTTGTCATATGTTCTTTTATTCATGAATATACAAAAGGTTTTATGTGGAATCTTCTATTCTATAGGTTGAAACCAATACAACATTGGATCCTTTAGAAAAGCTCTATATTTGGTCAACTATATGAAAGGATTTGATCTATATTTATTCTTCTCTCAGCCCTGAAGGAGATTTGTTTGGTTTTGTTTGCTTCCTTGTAGTGGTTATGCTGTCATTGTTATTAATCCTAAGGGACAGCTGACCAGTAACAAAGTTAAGCAATTGAATTGTCACTAGAAAAAACTTTTGAACATCTTCACCCCACCAAAAAATACATATGAATTTTAATTAGCAGGAGAAGAGGAGCAGAGTAACCCATATGCCAAATTTTTACTTCAAAGAGATACTACAGTCAATACAATCCTTGAAAGATATTGCTACTTCATTACTTACAGCACTTGAGAATTAAAATAAAGGATTCATAATAGTCTCAGAAGATTTAACCAAGTTCCTCTTCAATAACTGAGAACAGACTATAGAAATGTACAGCCTTTGTTACAAGTATTATTTTTTAAGAATCTTCTCCTTGTATATTTCTGTAGCCAAGGAAGCTAGTCCACTTTATTAATGATGATGAGATGTATCTCCTAAAAGGAAAAATAAAATAGACATTCAATTCCTGAGTCATGAGAGAGTCTCGTTTTTTCAATATTAATGCATTTAAATGCATTTGAAAACTAACAAAATGTTTATGTAATATAACATTTTAAATCAAAATACATAGTTTTTAATGAAATAAAGCAGTCATACATTCACAAATTCAGAAAACATTTACTAATTATTGTAGCAGGTATTTATATATGTATAAAGTATTTATTTATTTATTTATTTATTTATTTATTTATTTCAAGAAATTCATTTATGCAATTGTGAGGGCCAAGTTAGGCAAGTCCAAAATCTATAGGACAGGCTATCAGGAAGAGCTGGCTGAAAACTCTTGGCTAGGAGCTGACACTGCAGTCTAGGGAAACTTCTTCAGTTCTGCTGTAAACACCTTTCACCAGATTGGATAATTTCTACCCACATTATCCAGGATAATCTGCTTTACATAAAATCAACTGACTGTAGATGTTAGTCACATGTGGAAAATATCTTCACAGTAATACCCAGCCTATCTTTTGTTTGAATAACTTTACTATAGCCTAGCCAAGTTGACACATAAAACTGACCATCAGTATTAGATATAGACCTGAGGAAATTCAAATTTTATTAGAGGAAAAACATTTTCCTCTCTACATTTATCTAGGGGTTAGAACACAATTTATATTAATACAAGAAATTCTAAAATTTGCATCATTTAAATGAAACACACAAAAAATATATAATGTGAAAAATTCTGCTTGCCAGTTCATGATATGAGAACCAGCAAGTATTAGAGAAAAATGCACTGAACAAAGAGTTAAGTATACTGGGTCCTACTTCCATATATGTCATTAACTCGTGTAATCTTGAGTATCCACTTAACCTCTCACCCCTCAATTTATCTGTTAGAACAAAACAGCTTAACAATCAAGAGTCTCCAACAGCCATCACAGATTTCATTCTGTGGCCAGGTGGAAAATATAAACAATAAAGACTAGTATTTGAAAACAGACAATATTAAAACAAATTTTTCCAAACAAGTCATATTGGGGGATCAAGTCACCAGTTTGCTATATCTGCATCTCATGTTCTCTCAAGTTCTTTATTCCTATTTTATTTACTTATTTTCCCAGAGACAGGGTCTCCCTCCGTTGCCCAGGCTAGAGTACAGTGGCACGATCATAGCTCACTATATGCTCAAACTCCTGGGCTCAAGCAATCCTTCCACTTAAGCCTCCCAAGTATAATCTTATTTTATAAAATATAGATATTGAAAACTATGCCTATATTTATAAACATAACAACAAATCCACATCCACACCAAACTTATTACATATGAGAGTGACAGGTAGTATTGGCGAGGGAAGCATTTCTATTTGTTTCATTACAGTAAACAGGTATTATTTTGTCAATGAGAAATGCAATAAAATGAGAGGAAAAAGATTAACTTATTGCCTACTCTTTATAAAAACTGAATTCCATGAAGAAGGAGTTTAAACATGATAGGATGTTGTATTTATTAAACATTACATATTATGGTGAACATATGTGTTAATGACCTAATGCCATTTTCAGAAAAAGTTAAATAAAGATATTCTAACAAAGGAAATCTTAGTTGCCTTTCCTAGGTGCCCAGTTGAGGTTGAATTGACATTCCTATGCATGGGGAGGCTCAGACCGAGGCTTCTACTGACCTGTATGTGTGACGAAAAGCCACTCTGAAACGAGACACGCTGCTTATTAACCACAGATCGCTAGAAGTCCTCAAGCAGCAGCAAGCAGCTACAAACCTCACCTGTGATCTTTATTGAAATTAAATTTTTGTGGTCTCTTCTCATACAATCCTTTTCCCAAAACCAATTTGCATAATTTGGTATAATTTGAAATGATTGACACAGGTTGCTAATTGTTGGGGTAGAAACTAGACCCTCAAAGTAGCTAAGTCTCGAAGGCAAAGGTTAGAATCCAGTAACTGGTAGTGTGGGTCGAATTGATATTAGTTTAATAATCTGTAAACTATGCAAGAGAATGTAATTGTCCTACATTACAAGGATAGTCCTTCCACTGCACAGTTTATTCAAATGTATAATCTAAATAATTGAGTACCTCTGCATACAATAGAGCATTTCCTCATATGCAAACACCATTTAATAGACAGTTAAATCCAAACAGATGGATAAAAGATGCCAGAACATAATTGGTTTGCTTTTGATTATTTCATTGATACCAATTTACTTAAAGAGTAAGTCTGGACAAGGTAGGATTTATTGTCACAGAATATTCAGTTTGACAAGAGATGTTAAAAGATTCAGTAATGTTCTCTCAACCTCCACACACGAAAGCTTGGGTAGAAATGAAATCTTGACCAAATGTTTGGCTTTGTCTTCCTTTATAGCTGACCACTACCAGCATTTAATAAAGCTTAAATCTATCTTCTCATTATTTAAGATCTTTATGATTTCTTGGTTTCACAATAGACATCAAGTCACTACAGTTCTTTTGAATAGCTGGAGAATATCAATTAAAAGAGAAATGAGAAGTAATCATTGATGAGCATTTTTTTAAAAGCAGCTATACTTCAAAGTCTTAGTTAAATCATTATATTTATGTAATCCTGAATCTTTTTAAGTGTTCTAAATAAAACCTGAAACTTCAGGTAAGTGAAATATGTGTGAGCACACACACACACACACACAGGAGTAGGGAAAGAATGGCACTATCTCTATTTTACAAATAAGAAAATTAAATTCAAGAAAATTGTTCAAAGCGGCAGAAGTAACAAATGGTGAAACCTGGATTTGAACCTATTTTGTTTTCCTGTGAAATTAGTGTCTTTTCAAAAGCAATGCTACCAGATCTTGTCCCAAAAGCTCTTAAAGTCTCTTGAAATACTTCTGTATCTTATAACTATTTTAAACATTTTTAATTTTTATTTAATTTTATTTAATTATAGACCAAGGTGTTAAACATAAGCATTTAAAAATATCATATTTATCATTAAGACTATGCTCTGCCCTCTTTTGTAAAATTCACTTGATCTGATTGTGCTTAATCTCATTTTGTAGCCAATAAACACAGACTAAAAAAAATTGGGCTTTAAAAATTACTAAATGATTTCTTAGATTAATTTGTTTATTTTTACTAAGAGTTGTTAGTTAAACTCAATAATAAAAGTATATGGAGATAAATTAAACATAAGAATTAAAATAATTTTTTCAAGGATTTAAAATACCTCACATTTCTTCCCTTTCAACTTGAATTTTTTTAAGATTTTATAATATTATATAAATATGTTTTCATAGAAATATTTATATGAAGCAGAGAATATTATCCATTCAAAATCAGAATCTTTGAAGATCCATGGATTGAAAGTAATGCTGACTATGCAATACATGTGTTAAATGCAACTACTAACTCAAAATAAATGTTCATTTTATTGAAAAAGCTATAAAAGCAAATTTTTCACTTTCAATAAAAAAGTGTATTCTACTTATCTGGTCAGTTTTTTAAGCCATACTGCTTAGTTTTCAAAACTTTCTCTTAAAATAAGTGTGTCTTTATTATATAAATAAATATTCATGTAATATACTTGTAATTATTATAAAAGTAATATGTTGATTGTATGAAATTTAAAACATATAGAAAAATACAAAATTTACCTTATATAGCAAAATTACCATCATCCAATCCCCAATTTTATTTCTAAATTTCTCTTTGCTTAGCAATGTTTAATGAACATTTCCTAATAGATCTTAAATATTGTTGTATAACATCTTTTCAGTAGATATATAGTGTTTCCTTATTGAGCTCAAATTTAATAATTTTTTATTTTGAAATATTTAGATTTCTGATTTTTATTTTTGTACATAATTATATTTTTCAGAAGATTTTCTATAAATGGAATTTTGGATTTAAATTTGAATTAATATTTTTAAGACATTTATTCACATTATACACCCAAAAGATTACATGAATTTCTACTCTTAAGTAGATAAAAAAGTTTCTCAAACTCTTGTCCACATAGACTCCAAGTTTTTGTGGAAGTTCTAATCGATAGCAATGCTTTGTTGATATGCTGAAGTATTTACTAACAAGAGTGTATAAAGGGATATAGAATATTAAATTCACCTGAAATTTGAGGAAAGATTACTAATATATGTAATAGCTATATAATTCTTAAGACTACTTCCTGTATTTTGGTACACAAAGAATGAAAGTATGTATAAGCCTACTTGCTTTCTCTTTCTCCAACTGCATCATTGTGTTTACCAGAGAACTATGAACATCAGGAAATTGTTTCTTTCCTATATTACTGTGCAATGTTTAGGGTTTTATGTGCATGTTCAGGGAATATATAAGGATGAATGCTTGTATATGTGTGAGTGTAGACATACACTCACATGCAAGAAGTCTTGTAGATGTGGTATTGTGGTTTAGATAAAATGAATGGAAATTTTCCAGTTTTAAAATTTACATTTTTAATGACCCAAAGCTGTAAGTTAATCAAATTTATAACCTTTTATTGGTGTCCTGATAATTGACAATTTTCTATGATAATTTTTCTTTATCTTCTCAAGAAGTTTCAGGTCTAAAAACAACAAAACTAATAATTTTTCCCTCTTTGTTTCTAAAGTTGCTTATGAGCAATTTGTAGGGCTTTTTTTGGTGAAAATATTCCAGGGGTTTTATTACCATTAATCTTTTTTGAGGGTGTGTATAATTCATCTCACCAGCCATCAGAATTCCCAGAGGGTAAATTACTCTAGAGATCTCTGTGCCCTCACACTGTATCAAATTGACCTGCTTCTTGTTTGCCATTTTTGTGTACTACATTGCTTATTTAACAAGAAACAGAATGATTGTAATTCTGAGAAGGTCCTTTGATAGTAGTTTTGACACTCTGCCTGAATAATGACCCTCATTATGGTGCTGTGACAGGCTCTGAAAGTCCTGATTTATGAATATATCACAGGTTCAGCATTAGAGCTCCCCCTACTCAGTTCCTTCTGATATAGACCCAGATAGGGACAGAGTCCTTTGAAATATAGAGAGTCTGAGATAATTGCATGATTATGACCATTCAAATCATCTCTTATCCTGATTTAACAAAGCTCTGCCATTTAATTTTGATTGTCTCTGAAGTTATTAGGAACCTTTGACAAAATGTTTATTAGAAGAATGTGTTTCAGAGTAACTGGGGCAATGACGAAGGTGGAAGTTATTCTTACTTTTCTGTTCCTAAGCTTCAGCTAAATTTCTATTGCAAATACTCATTAATGGTTGATGTGATAATAGACTGTTAGAAGCAAGATTAGCTAAGAGCAAAAAGTCTGTGTCCTTGATAAAACAAATTACAAGACACTCTGTAAACACTTTTTTTGTGCAGAATGTTGTTGATTTATTGTTTCCTCTATAGTGATTATTTAAATAAATGTAGCTAATTTAGTTCATTTGCCAAACTGTATAATTTTGTTCTTTGTGAAGGGGTTATATGTAAAAGCCTCAAGGAATCACATCCCCATTAATCTTTTTACAAGTGCAATAAATAAATAAAGAGACATGGTTTAATTTTGCCAGTTAGAAGATATTTAAATAGCAATGGTAAACTGATTTCTTTTTCTACTGTTTGAGAAAGCCATGTAAATGCACTTTTCCTTGTTAATAGTTTAATGAAACACAAGAAAACCATAGCATAACTGTTTTATTAAGGATATAAGAAACAAAGGTTTTTCAATCATTTATTCTTTTATACTACTACATTTTTAAAGGATTGTTGCTCATCTCATGTTTTTCCACTTAAAATATTTTAAAGTATCTTTGGTATCTGTAAAACATTGTGCAGAAAATTTAATTTAGTTCAGAGAAAAACATGATGTATGGTACTGTTCAATATAATAAAACAAATTCATTATTATTTTCTTGCCCTTAACCACAAGGAATAAGGAGACACAATCACCTTATGGTTTCATCAAAAGTAGGGAAAACTGAAGGGTCTCTCTAGGTATTCTCAGCTGATTCCTTTTGAGACTATCATCAGATGACCCTTGAGATTAAAAATACATAGTTACTAAGGGCAGTAGTTGAAAGTTAATTTTAAATGAAGTCTGGTAATGACCTGGAGTAAATTTAATAAGGGCCCTCGATTTCATAGCAAAAGCAGTCACTTAAAGCATAATAAGATGATTCTGAAATCTTTAAACAAAGTGATCAGATTGAATTCCTTTTAGCAAGCTGAGAATTTTCAAAAGCTTTTTTTTACATCCACAAAGCCTTTATTCTTAATTCATTAACATATTTTTAGAAAGTCTATTTCTAAAGGGGAAAATGTTTGCCACCTCTGCAGTGTAGGTGTCATTAATGGAATGAATCTCTGAGAAACTTCCATCATCTATTTCATGTATATATTTTGTAAAAATTCCGAAGGTGATTTCTCTTTCCTTTGCTTTCTTGCTTAAATAGGCCTCATACAGAAGTACACTGTAATTTTACAAAAGTATTTTAAAGCATAACAAAACCTTCTAGACCTTAATAACTATACATGACTGATCTGTCCTCACTGGCAAGGTTAACTGTTTCTCCCAAGGAGTTAAGTGGCATATAAACTATTGTTCACACCATTTGTGCTAACAGTATAGGATGACCTTAAATAGTGTAGTGGCCATACAAGGTACCTGCACAATGCATTTATCAACAAAGGGAAAAGGACCACAGGGGCAGATCTGACTTTAAGTGTATTAGGACTCTATTAGGATAAATGCCTAACCTCACTCCACAGCAAAAAGTAATTACAGAGCCATTGTTTCTATAGTGTTAATATTTTTTATGGCTCTTTAGAAATATGTGCTATTTAGTTCTTGAGTTGACATCTGTACTGTATTATATTTTATACAAAGCACCCTCACTAGACTATAGTGCAAATAACTGCAAGATTATTTTGCTCTTACAGAAAACAAACAATGGATATAAAACATAGATAAAAGAATAGTTTACATTTAGTGGTTAATTTTTATACTAAATTATCTAATAGTCTGAACAGCCAACTTTTAGAGATTTCTTTTTTAAAAAATTGCATGCTCAATTTAGAGTGCATCATTCTTTCTTATGTATTCACAGACTCTTCTGTTTGTATTTTTAAAATGCATCAATTCTCTTTCTATGGGCACTTCCTTTCCTACTCTTAAATATTCTCACCTTATTCTGGATATGCCTTTATGAATGTGTTACTGAGAAAGAGAGAAGTACAAACCATTTGTGTTTATGCACACACACCCTGTTAAGAAGGTAAGACAAATGTTAGTGGCCTCTCTAGTGAATATCACTGAGTAACACACAAATGGAAAAATATGAAAATAAAGACAAGATTGGAGTAAATCAAGTATACACATTTACATGTTAAGAACAAGAGTGATATTTATTTATTTTTTTTAAGACAGAGTCTCACTTTGTTGCCCTGGCTAGAGTGCTGTGGCATCAGCCTAGCTTACAGCAACCTCAAACTCCTGGGCTCAAGCGATCTTCCTGCCTCAGCCTCCCAAGTAGCTGGGACTACAGGCATGCGCCACCATGTCCAGCTAATTTTTTCTATATATTTTTAGTTGGCCAATTAATTTCATTCTAATTTTAGTAGAGATAGGGTCTCGCTCTTGGTCAGGCTGGTCCCGAACTCCTGAGCTCAAGTGATCTGCCCGCCTCGGCCTCCCAGCGTGCTAGGATTATAGGCATGAGCCACCACGCCCAGCCAAGAGTGATATTTAATTTTACAGTCACAAATTATTAGCAATTATCAGAAAAATATGAAATTTAGCTCCTTAAGTTAACCAAATGTATATCATCTCCTCAGAAAACTCAGACACACGAATTCAGTTTTTATTTCTCTCAGATGAAGAAATAGGAAGACGCATAGCCCCATAAGAAAATGGAGTGCAATTTATGGACCTATAGCTGCTTTTTAGGGTCTCAGGAAATTTTCAATATGTTCAACCCATAGTAATCTTTTCTATACTTTGGAATTATCTGACAGCAAAATACATAGTTTGTATTACGTTAAACACTATTGATCCTTTTACTAAAACATAATACTCCAGTAATAGTAGGATGTTAAAAAGTAAATTTGTATCATATAAGTGTCATCACAAGGATTTTGTGGTAACTGGTCTGGATGAGAGTCAAATGACAAAGCTATGCTGTGTCTTGTGGATTGTTTTTAAAACATTAATTATTATTATGAAATGGATAGAAATTTTGATAAGGAGAGGCAGGAAATCTATGAAAGGAAGTAGAATATATTCTCCCTGGAGGTTTAGGTTAATTATAGGTTTTGCATTATTTTGGAGACATTTTTGCTGTGTTTCTGCTTCCTGGTTCTTATAAAGGCTTTGGAAGCTTTGCAGTCATTTAAATGAATTAGATAGATGTATGACTGCTAAGATACGATGAATTTCAACTGTAGCTTTCTGCAAGGTAAGTCTTCACCAGTTTTGTGTAGAAGCTCTTTGCCCCTCTTTTATTCAATGCAATTCAACTCATTTCAATACTATGAAGCTACACACACACACACACACACACACACACACACACACACAAGCTTTTGCTTTCAGGAAGCTTACAGCCTGAAGGGAGAACAAACTTGCTAAGAAATAATTATAATATGGTATGAAAACAAGTAATATAATCGCAAATATAAGGTATAGAAATAGCATTGAGAATGTGTATATAACTTCTGTGAATGAACATGATATATACATTAATAGGTACAAGGCTAATGTCATAGAAAAGTAATCATCTGGTCTGGGTTTTGAAGACTGACTAGGAGTTTGCCATATCACCATATAAGATGAAGAGGGGATTTCAGACAGAGAGAGTCTTGATTCAAGCATCTTCTTTTCTGTGAAGGCTTGCTTGAGGTGCCTGCCATCCTTTCAGACAGAACCAGGTTTCCCCTTTTCTGTGCTGCTCTTGTACCCAGTGCATACCTCTACTGGAGTATATAAACATGCTGTCTTGCAGTTGCCCCATATATGATAACAGATATATAGTAGATGATTAACTAAATTGGCTGACTAACTGGAGTGATTGATTGAAGCAGAGTAACCCCAGATTTGGATCCATAGATAAATTGATGACCATGTTTATTCTTTAGTGTGGCCTTTTATTAGATCCAGGACTCTTAGTTTCAACTCCATAGTGTTTTTAAGAATAGGCATTGCAAAACTGGTCTCAAGAAATATTTGACTAACTTGTGGATAGAGATAGAGAGAATGCGTTGGAGTCACTAAGGAAGATTTTGAGGGAAAACTTGGATGGTTGGTAGGTCATGGTGACAAGGAAGGGAAAAGGTTGATAAAAGAAGTTGTAGTGAACGTAAAGGGGTAAGGCGTGGGAGTCCACAGTGACAGACATTTATTTCCAAACCACAGTGGTGTGCAATGGCAATGACAGTTCTCCTTTCTTAACCCATGAGATTAGAAGACTAGGAAGATAAACTACCAATGGAGAAAAATTGTCAAGATTATGGTGATTTGTAGGAGCAATCATGTTTTTAATTTTTGATAAAATGATAACTTTAAAGAAAATTTTGAGCACTAAAATATGGTTTACTGAAGATAAAGAAAAGCTTATGGGAGAGTGAGGATGAGAGGCATATAGGCTCTAGAGAGGGATAAGTTGAAAATGGGTGAGTGTGAAAATATGAAGCTTCTATAGTTGACTTAAGGTGTGGAAGATCTGTCCTTGGGATAGAGGAGCAAGGAGATTGGAAGGTAGTTTGTGGTCTTGCATTTAATGGCAGAAATCAAAAGTTCTATAGTTGAAAGAATGCATAGCACAAACCAACTCCCAGGTTCAAATTAATGTTATAGCTGCTAAAACTTTACAGCACTGATACTGTGTTTTGATTACAGAGCCCAGAGTTTTCTGCAGTGGGGATTGAAAAGGACAGGATGTGTGAGGAACAAAACAAAGGAAAATAGTCTAACTGCATCTTAAAAAGACTCTTCAATTTGTAATAATTAACAGAAAACTAAAAGACATTCATACAGGAGTTTAGTTGACTACATAATTTATTCAGAGTGTAACTAAAAACCCACTGCAAGTAGAAATAAAATTTGATTTTTCCCCCTCTGTAATTATTATGCCTTATACTTTTAGATCATAAATATATGATCTGAATTTTGTATAAGAATTTTGCATCAACTTTAGGAAAATTTAAAACCATCTCCTAGCAGTTTCTTCTCTTACCAATGCCATTGATGGAGTGCCTCAATGACTCATCATTTCCCATTCTCATTTTTCATTTATGTTAAAAGAATATTAACCTTCATTCTCTGTAAGAGGGTTGGTTGCCAGAAACCATGAGCTAAACAAGGAATTTATTTTCTACCATCAGGAAGCAAGTCTGCTGTTCCTGCTATTATCTGGACGTTGGATAACTGCTCTGTAACCTTTAGTGCTAACTTTGCTGGTGGCAGTGGAACTGCCCCTAGGGCTGCTGTAGGGTCAGCCTGCTGATGGCCTGTCTTTTTCTCCTAGGTGTTATTGATGAAGAATAATCCTCAACTCAGTGTGATTAAAGGGCCAGAGCAGAGATGGCTGCATTTTCCCACTTTATCCCTAGAACTCCCATAAACTGTGTTAGAAAAAAAAAAATCCCACAATCATCATTTCGAAACAAGGGAAATCTTTTGAGTGCATTTTTTCTTCCTCTGTAACAAAAGAATATAAATGTATTTTTGAAAAGATTCTTTAGAAATGCTGAAGGTTGCACAATGCAATACATTCTTTTTCTATTCTTTCTTGGTCTAACTTTTTCCCGTGTACACATTATTGTTATTGACAGCAGTTCTAAAGCCTTTAAAATAAAAAAAAAATTAAACAGTGAATCAATAAAGATTAGCTATTTTCTCCAGATTACTGGCTTATCATTCCCATAATTACAATAATGGTTGCTGATGGAAATTCTATTTATGTGAATCATTTTATACTTATTATTTACTATTATTAATGTTACCATTATTATCTTCTTACCCTTCAGTTCACAAGATGTATCTTCTCAGTGAATTTTAATTCCAGTATCTTGCTATTATACTGTACATAATCCTATCAAAGACTGTCCTTCATGCAACATTTTCAGTGATATATTATCATAGAGATTGTTAATGAATGAGCTTCATATCTTACTAATACTGTTTTAGATACTATTTTTATTAATTTTCCAAGCTGTAATTTTTCATATACTACCTGTGTCTGTCTTCTATTAAAGTTGTGTTTTCAATTTTTACATGGAGATTTTAAAGGAGCACATTAACTTTGTGTCTTTAAAAATACATTTTACTTCACAGTTTCTCAATGATTACATTATCATAATGCCCATGCTTTGTTCTCTTATACTTGTAACAAGTTAATTTTCACAATTTTCCTTTACTTTGGATTCCAATTTTATGTTAACAATCAAAATTAAAACAGTAACACTATGATCTTTCCGACATGCAACCGGGATAAGAAATATCTTGAAAAACAAACCAATTGCACTTTGTCCTTTGACTAAGATCCAGACACTATAGTCAAATAAAGAAAATAATTATGTCGACTTTTGTACATACTATCTCTAAGCATTATTACTTGAAAGTAAATACAGCCATCATACAGAAGGTACTGTGCTCCTTGGAAATAATTTATTTCATTGAAATGACTTATTTATTTTATTTTAAAGGGATTAAGAAAGTGAGCAACAAGAAAGCCATTTATTTAGCTTTGTTATAGTCTTTCTTTCATTGCCATATGATTCAGATTGCGAGTTGTTGCTACACAAAATAATTCTTGCTGAAATTTTTGTTATTTTTGCTCTTTCCCTCGCATGGGAATTTTGTAGAATGGTATGGATTTCTTTTCATGTGTTCCTACAGGAAAGGTCAAACAGAGAGAATGTAGATTAAATAAGCTTAGACTGTAGCTACATTCCTTTGTAATTACATTAAAACATTCTGACAGTATAAAATGAGTGGTTAATATTAAAATGTCCTTAAAACTATACTATGTATAGAACATGTAAATAAGCTTAAGATTCCTTTGAAGGAAGATTAAATATACATGTGATAATCTGTAGTTTAGATTAATAGCTAGGGAGAAATGCATTATTATGGTAATATAAACTTATAATATATTTAGCATATAGCTGTAGCTTTCTGCATAAACAAAACACATCCCTATTACTACTTTGTATTGATATGCCTCATTAATCTTTTCAATACATCTATTTGTTTTTTCATACATCTTCAAATTTATACACACATGCAAAATACACATGTACTAGGCTAACAGCACTAGTAGCAATCAGGAAGAACAAGAACCGTTGAAGAAAGAAAAAGGAAAATAAAAGAGAAAGAAATAAAAAAGATGAAAGAGCAAAAGAAGAAAGGAGGGAAGGAAGAAAGCAAGCATTTTATTAAATCTAAAGACTGAAATAACCCTCTGTCTACTTGTCTAAAGAGAAAAACCAAAGTACTAGATAGAAAGTAACCATCGTAAGACTATGCTAGACTATACTAGAATACCCAACACACTTAAGACATCCTTTGTCCAAGATGTTGGTGGTTTTGATATTGTGCCAGTGAGTTTAGAAATATTCAATGCCTCTCCTTTTATAAGCATAGAGGCACTAGAAAAAAGTAGCTAACATTTAACAATGTTTATGACAGTCCAGGTACTGTTTTGATTGTTTTACAGGTATTATCTCATTTAATCTTCAAAATACTTTACATGTTAAGTACCATTATTACTTTGCAAAAGGTCACACAGCTAATGATGTGGGAGTTGGAATGGTGATAATTTGCTCCATAGTCAAACTGAGCGACAATGGTAAACTAATCTTTCCACGTGTATTATGGCCTATAACTAGTAGAGGCACATTCTGTCACAAGCTCTGTTTTCTTTTGTTTTGTTTTTTTCTATTAGCACCTGCATGTATCAATGACATGAAAAAAATCATCTCTTTACACAGTGTGATAATTTTTTGAAACCTGAATTCAAATTTAGAGGTTTGAACCTCCATTTGTAAGGCAAGTTCTAACGTTTATTGGACAGTTGGTGATTCATGTGTGCTTTCTTATGTTTTATAAACTTTTTCTGAAGGTTCATATGGACTTTTATAATTTTTCTAAAGTATAAAAACAAATTTGCTAATATAAAATGCTATAAAGCTATAAAATAACTTATAGCAATATCAAATATAAGACTATTAAATCTTAAAACATATAAATGTCTCAGTCTTGGCAAATGATGTTTGGAAAGTGTCTTTTTCTCCAATCTCCTGCCCATGTTTTGCACTGGCTGAATGGAACCAAAAGCCAGAGGGTAAGACAGCCCACTCGAGTAGTACATACTCAGAGTAGTACATACCTAGCTGTGTACAGCGTCAGACTGGGAAAGGTGGAAAGAGGACCCAAAGGGGCAAACAAAAGAAGTCCACTACAACTGCGGTCCCCAACCCCCCAGAGCTGCATACCATTAGCTGTCTGTTAAGGACTGGGCCACAGTTGTCAGTGTCTTTATTAATCATAGCTATATCATAAATAGGGTAGATTTAAATTTTGTATTCATCGCCAGTGATAAAAAATGCTTTATATATTACAGTTTTATGAGATATCTTGTATTTCAAGCATCTAAGATAATACCCGGCATAGAGTAGGTAATCTAGAAATGTTTCTTAAATCAGTTAGAACTATTAATATAATGGGAATGGGAAAATGAGGTAGAATTTTTTTAAAAAAATCTTTTATTTTAAATATATATTATCAAAATTGAAAAAAAATCTCACCTATGACAGATACTAACATTTTCAAAAATTTAGAGAAACTTCCATTTCTGTATTGGAATCTTGGCATGAAATAAGCATAACCCATTAAAACAGGTCCATGTCTAGGAAATACAAGAGATATTGCTGTATCTACCTTGAGTTAGTAGCCTCAGGTTCCCTTACCAATTAGAGGATTTTAGGAAAAAGGAAAATGAACAGTTCATGGAGCCTTGAGTAAGCAAGTGCTCCATGAAGAGGGTTCCCTGACAGGAGTTAGTACCTTTGGTGAGGGCCACAGCCAACTGCAGCAATCAGCAGGTGGGGAGTAGAGAAAAAATATCCCAGCCACACTTTCCTCTTTTTTTCTAATCTCCTGCCCATGTTTTGCATTGGCTGAATGGAACCAAAAGCCAGAGGGTAAGACAGCCCACTCGAGTAGTACGTACTCAGAGTAGTACATACCTAGCTGTGCACAGCGTCAGACTGAGAGAGGTGGAAAGAGGACCCAAAGGGGCAAACAACAGAAGTCCACTACAACTGCGGTCCCCAAGCCCTCAGGCTGCGGACCAGTAGCTGTCTGTTAAGGACTGGAACACAGAGCTCCCACTCCTGCCACCAATAATATAAAACCATGCGTATTTTATGCCTTTTGTCAATATTATTATGTATATTTAATCTTAAAATAATTTAATAAATAATCCATTTGAATGTTAGCTCTGTTCTTAGTACCTCCATGAATTTACAAATTCTCAGCTTCTGTTCTTTAGCAATAAGAGAAAAATATAATAACTTTAGTAAATTCAGCAAACACAAAAGGTAAAATAACCAAAGAAAAAGGTGCTTCATTCTTGCTGTAATCTAACAACTGAAATATATTGGTCTAGCACCTGAGGTTTAATGTTAACCTTTTATACGAATTATTTCATTTTACTTATTTACATTATACTTACATTCTTGTGTGTTTTTTCTTCATGTTTGTTTATTAGTTGCATTTTTGTCATTGCTTAGAATCTTTTCTTCCTGTTACTTATCCATTTATAATTAAAAAATAATTATATTCTTACTAATTTGTATAATTTGTTTATATACATAGGTATTATAATCAGGACCCAACTGTTATACTTACTGATAATATGATCTAATGTATCTCTTTCAATTTATTCTGATTTACTAAAAATTTAAATTCAAATATAGTAACATGTGTTCATTTTTTTGAGATAATTCTTTTTTCCATTTTCAAAACTAGGTATGTAAATTATTATATACTCTGTTTATTGAGCTGCAAGAGGCTCAAATTTAAGTTTCTTCCTCTATGAAGCTTCCTTCTTGGCAGATGGGTGTATTCTGATCACTTCTAAACTCTTATATCACTGATTTTACAACTGTTATATGACATTTTTCATGTATTTTCTAGAATTTAAATTATTTGTCTTTAGGTAATATCAATACCATTAGTTAATATGTTCCCTAATGGTGACAGCCATTTTTGTATTTTTCTTTTCTCATTTTGCATAAAACAACAGCATTTTGAGTTAGGCACTAAATCATCCACATTCTATGGATAAATGTTCTTATTAAGAAAATTCTACAACTTCATGCTTTAACTTCTTAAAACAATATAAAGAACAACATATGTGAAAAAACCTCTTTTTACTTCTGACTCTAGAATTATTTACCTACTTTAAGTCTCAATATTCATTCAAAAACTACTAACACTAGTTTGTGTTATTTGATAAAAATTTAATATTCATAGAATAAATATATGACTTTTTTACAAACTATCTTGTATATTGATGTCATAACAATATGTTATGCTATATAAATATAGAAGCATTTTACGTTTTTTTAAGAAATTCTAATCAGGATTACCTCAAAATAATCTAAAATAAAAACTGCCAATTATTATGCATCAACTGTGTGCCAGGTCCAGAGCCAGGTGCTCTAGACATACCAGTAAGAACCTGGTCATACCAGTTCTTACATATAAGACTTTTACATACCAGTAAGAATGTGGTCAGACCTGAAAAGAATTCAGTGAAGCACAAAGAGAAGAAATTTTTTCAACTAATGAAGTCAATATGCTTAGGTAACAAGGCAGAGACCAACAGTAATAATACAAAGTTTGGATAAGATGCCCAATACATTTCCCAAAAAAGTAAGTGAGGATTTAGTGGGGGAAATATTATCAAACTGATCTTTTTCTAAATTCTACAATCAATTTTCCTACTTGAAGTTGAATTAAGTGAGATATAATTAAATATTAACCATAAACATATGGAAAAATTACAGTGTGGAATTGTGCTCCAGGAGGCACAATCTATAAAATTATTTTCTTTGTGATTATCTATCTATCTATTTATCTATCTATCATCTATATCTATATATATTTCAGATCATCTTAAGAAATTTCATTTTAACATAAGCTTGAATGACCCAAAAAGCCACTTATTATAATAATGTATTCTGAAAACTGGACTGTTGGACAACAATTTCCAGTATAAAATGCCTACCGTAAATACGATTATTTTTCATAGCTTACTCATGTATAATTTAAAGTGCTGTTGTTAAGTTTTTCTAACTGGTTGTTGTTTTATTTAAGAAATCAGAAAGGCTGCTTTAGGCTAACTGGAGGTTATCTGTTCACAATAAATCGAGACATGAAAATCAATAGAAACATTTAAACCTGTGATGTTAGAGAAGTGCCTCTCAAAAAAAGATCAAATGCTAAGCATTGAATCTCACATACACTATTGCACATTATCACTACAAGTGAAGGCTTGTTGACACTATTCTGTTTCTATTTCAAGGCAGCTGCAATACAATTTGAAAAACATGGCACTATTTAAAGATCTTCAGGCTTATTAGTGAGGTCTCATAGACTGTGGGAGAAATGCTGGCACTCTGGGAGTGGCTTTCTTATTGACTGAGGGCATCACCAAGGTTGGTCCTTGACCCCCCTGCACATGCTGAGAGAACCAGCAGTAAAGAAGGTGAAGTGACAGAAAGATGCACTTTTCGTATTAGATAGGAAGTGAGGCATCCAAACAGAAGGAATGGAGTGGGCATATACAGATATTATTAGTGAAAAAGAAAAAAAAAAGAGAGAAATTTGCAGACTTATTAGATAAATGCATTTTGCAAAGAAACTGCCTTCATTCTCAATCTTTTCGGATGCCTCTTGTCCTGTGGTAACACTTCCTATGTCTTTCAGAGTCCTACCCCATCTGGAAGACCTTGTCTGTTTCTAGCAGATTCATGTTTCTCTCATCTTCCATTTCTTTTCAGTGAGTTTTTATGTTGCCTTCCCCAATACATTTCAAGTTACTTTTCAGTTTTCCCAGATCTTACAGAATACTCCAAATGATAGTAGCAGCTATATCAACTCTCTAAAGCTACTGATCTTTATCCTAAAGGAATCTGTGTCTTTGAAAAATCTATGTCTTTGGAAAATTATGAGGTTGTGAACTATCTTCTATTTCTAGGAGAAATAATAAGACTTGATACTCTATAAACTAGTTATTTTATGTACAAATATGCACACATTCACACAAATATTTCAATCGAAACCATTTCACTGTGCCAGTCATTCTTAATGAAAGGTGATTTTGGTAAAGATGGCAGAAAATAAAACTTAGCATTTAAGCAGTTACCTAATGTGAGAGTTTTGAGTGTGCCTCTGTGTGTGTGTGTGTGTGTGTGTGTGTTTTAAGAAAATCAGGAAACTCAAAAAACATGAAAATGCCAAAAAGCAATGAAGAGCTGCTTCATAGTACTGAATAAAAAAAAAGAATGAGGTAGAAACAATAATTTTCTCAAACTGTATTTATAGGTTTAATTCATTCAAAAATTATATTCAATAATTAATTCAGAAATGCATGATAATAGAATATTAGGGAAAATGGCAATAAGGGGTGTTGACTCTTTAAAATACTAGTTTATTATAATTCAGTTAAACAGTGTTGATGGTATAAAATACAATGAGAAAGTATAGAAAGTTCACTGTTTATTCTCTTGAATTTTGAATAAATAAAAAAAGCAGATGTAAAAGTAACAGTAAGATATGATAGAGCCAGATGTCAAATTACTTAAGATCCTATTAACTATTCAAATAGAATTTAGGGTAATGAAAAATTATGAAATAATAGGAAGGAAATCAGAACAATCTTAAAAAGAAAAACAATTCAACATTTTCAATGGATGGTAATTTTTCCATACCACATAGATCATTTCTTGCTCTTAAGAAGATTTGGAATTCTTAGCTATATTTTACAAAAGATAAGATTGAAATTCAGATATATTGATAAACTACTGTTTTTTCTACTATGCTACACTGACCATCAAAGTAAATTAATTATCTCTTAATCAGTGATAGCCAATAAATTAAAATATTTATCAGTCTTGGACTATATTTTTTCTTCAACAAATTTTATCAGGTTCAGGAAGATTTTTAAAAATTGATATGTCATTGAAAGGACATTAGATGTTTTTATATGAGGATAAACAATCAGACTATCCAAAAATATATGACTAAAAGATTTTATTGCAAATTAAAATGGAAATCAATACAAATATCAGTATAAAGCTTCAAATTATTTTATAGATATATGAAGTAACTAATAATTTAGTTTTTATAAAAAATGAAAACCTGAATATAAGGTTAAAGTCAACCATTTATTTTACTTGCAAAACTACTTTGTGTATATTAGATAAAATTTAGAGATAAACACAATCAGCAATTCATAAAAGCATGTGAACTCCAACATTTTAAACATTGTAACAATCCAGAGTACTAGCATGGCTGAGTAGTACTCTATGGTATACATATGCCACATTTTATTAATCCACTCATGTATTGATGGGCACTTGAGTTGTTGCCACATCTTTTCAATTGTGAATTATGCTGCTATAAACATTCAAGTGCAGATGTCTTTATTTTAGAATGTCTTTTATTCCTTTGGGAATATACCCAGTAGTGAGATTGCTGGATCAAATGACAGTTCTACTTTTAGTTCTTTGAGGTATCTCCATATTACTTTCCATAGAGGTTCTACTAATTTGCAGTCTCAGCAGCAATGTATGAGTGTTTCTCTCTCCACATTCACACCAACATTTGTTGTTTTGTGACTTTTTGATAAAATGTTAATATAAAATTAAACTTACTGATACCAAATTTATTTGTGAAACCTTCCTATTTGTATATGTTATGATTTCCTTCCTCAAGAAGGTAGGAGAACTTATTTAAAGACATAATTTCAATAATCTGGAAAGATATTTGGTAACTATTTGCTGCACTGAATTTAACTGAGGATTTTTTCCCCTTGGTGTACAAATGCTGGTAGTTTTCTTCAGAACAGAGCTTCTAAGTCAGTCAGTTGGGGTGGGAGGGAGAGGGATGAGATTAAATAAATATTAATATATTTTATTTTGTAAACAGAGTTTAAATAGCTTTTAGCATTTTTAACCAACATTCAAGAGATTCAGAATATGACTGCCACTTATTACTGAAGAATTATTTGAATTCAAACAATTTCACATAACAAAATATCATGATTCTGATTTTTGAAATAAGGATATTATTATAAATTGATCTTCAATCCTACCTAATTAGTATTTTGCCATTTGTAACCATAATAATGAAAGGCATATTCTTATAAATCTCCTGGTTAGATACAAAGAAAATGTTCTCATATAAGTAATTAGAGTATCTATCACTTCTTTTCTATTTTGGCCAAGAAAACAGCTAAATCTTCATGACAGAAAACTAACTCATAGTTTTCTTCACTGTCTGGCCCAAGTTTAATGTATTGTGAAAATGGGATTTATAAAATGGCTAAAATCCTACTGTTTCACTGATGACTGTATGAATCCTTTTCAAAATTTTTGGGCTAAAACAACAAAAGACTTGTGTTTTGACTGGATCAAGGTACAACATTCTGAAATTGGGGAAGCTTAAGGAATCTCCTGGTTAAATCCTAGGTCTGCAAGCTTATAAAAATAGAAGCTAGATAGAGTTAATACTTGAGCACTGCTCCTCTGAATTCAAGACCCATGCTTTTTTCATAATACCATCCTTCCCACTTCCCAAATATGAACTAAGAATCAGGATCCAAAAGATGTTAAAAGGTTTAGGGCACAATTTATGGGAACCTAGTCTAGTTACCCAATTAGTCATTAAAATTCAAAGCTAGGTAAGTTTTGCATGATTTAGGATCATGGCAAAGAAAGAGAAATTTATGATTATGTTATCACAATTCCAACTCACATTTTCCTTTTGGTTTCATTTTTTTAACCCATACATTTATAAAAATAAATAAATATCTGCCATTTAAAAATCTCTAAAACAACATTTTCAAAGATTAATTCATAGAAATTGGAAATTAATAGTGAGCTATTCATTTATTTATCCCTAAAGGTGCTTCTTTTCATTTCAACTGAGGAAAATAGGTTCAGTTTTCTTTTATATAATATAAATAACATTGGAGCAAGATTGCATCTGTCATAGATGAAAATACCATATTTATGTCTTCTTATAATCCATTCATTGCTTTATGGACCCAAAGTCCTCCAGGGAGTGTCACAAATCCACATAATGTTCCTGGGTATTACATTTTGCATTTGGATCTATGATTTAGCTGACAGGTGTGAATAAACAGAGTTAGGGAACTCTCTGATAACTGAATATATGTAACGCCCAAAGAGTACAGGTGCCTCTAAGGTCATATTAACTTCTCCTTAAAATCTTCCATGATCTCTTCTTTAGTGATCTTAAAATAGTTCCCTATCAGGAAATCTACATAACATATTTTTAAAATTTATATTGTGTTTTATTTTGTTCTTTTTCCATCACATTTTTAATAAATTCATTATAATGAAAATGCTATGATTTTTGTAAAGGAACACAACCATTGAATGCTACAACTTTGAGACATACTATCCAACAACAGTGAAAAGAAAATTCCAGTAATTTTCTGTTTGCTTTGGAGAGCAACTTTAGTCATTGTATAACACCACTGTGTTAAACATCATTTTTAAACATTAAAAAATGTTGGAATATCTCATTGGACAATTGTAGAAAAAATTGATGAAAGAAAACTTTGCATATATGTGTGTGTGTGTATATATATATGTATATATATATATATATATATATATATATATTTCTATTTAACATTATTCAATGTTCCTTTAACAATCTCTGCCCCATCAATAACAAACTCTTCTATGGCACACAAATAAGTTCTCTCCCCGCTCCTCCCTTCCTTTTTTCACTCATCCCTTCCTTTTTTAGCTCAACTAAAATCTGATCATTCCTTAAGGCCATTGCCTCTTTTGTATTGCTTTCAAAATAATGACTTCTCCTCTTATGTCCAACATATTACAAAGATAGGAGGATGTTGTTAGCATTTCCCCTCCATTTTCAAATATTTTCTTTGAAGTAAATGACACATAAGTAGCTCGCCCTCCTATATATTTTTTTCACCACTATATTCTACTAGCAAAGGAAACATTCAACAGAATGAAGAGACAAAACCCTACTTTGGAAAAACGACTACACATTTGTCTGTGGTTTGTGTTTCTCCCAGGCACATCTTCAACTTTGGCTTGGTAAACTTTCATTGATTGAGATCTTTGCCTCAATTTTGGATTTTTTTTGAGATCTTTGCCTTAATATGCCTCAATTTTGAGATCTTTGCCTTATTTTGGATTGTCCTGTCCTTCAGTGGATGAATGGATAAAGAAAAATATGTTCTGTATACACAATGGAATACTATTCAGCCATAAAAAAGAATAAAAATTTGGGACGACATGAATACATTTGCAGGACATTATGTTAAGTGAAATAAGCCAAGGACAGAAAGGCAAATACCACATGATCACACTCATATGTGGAATTTAAGAAAGTGGATCTCATAAAAATAGCAAATATAATGGTGGTTATCAGAGGCTAGTGGTTTGAGTGGGGAAAGAATGGAGAGATACTGGTCAAAGGATACATAATTATAGTTAAGTAAGTGGAATAAATTTAAAGAGATCTATTGTACAGCAAGGTGACTATAGTTAATGACAATATATTCTTGAGAAATGTAAAAAGTGAATGTTATCTACTATCACCACAAAAGTGATAATTATGTGAGGTGATGCATTTGTTAATTAGCTAGATTTAACCATTATACAATGTGTGTGTGTATATATATATATATTAAATATGTTGCATATGATAAAAATATACAATGCTGTCAATTTAAAAAATATATTGCTATTGTGAAGGGAATTGAGTCTTTGATTTGGTTCTCAATTAGATTGTTGTTGGCGTATATGAATGCCTCTGATTTCTGTGTATTAATTTTGTATCCTGAGACTTTACTAAATTCATTGATCAGTTCCAGGAGTTTCTTGGTTGAATCCTTGGGGTTTTCTAGATACAATATCATATCATCAGCAAACAGTGAAAGTTTGATCTCTTCTGCCCCTATTTGGATACCTTTGATTCCATTTTCCTGTCTGATTGCTGTAGCCAAGACTTCCAGCACTATGTTGAACAGAAGTGGAGATAGTGGGCAGCCTTGTCTGGTTCCAGTTCTAAGTGGGAATGATTTCAATCTTTCCCCATTCAGTATGATGTTGGCTATGGGTCTGTCATATATGGCTTGTATCATTTTTAGGTATGTCCCTTCTATGCCTATTTTCTTAAGTGTTCGTATCATGAAAGGGTGTTGAATTTTGTCAAAAGCTTTTTCTGCATCTATTGAAAGGATCATGTGGTCTTTGTTTTTGCTTCTGTTTATGTGGTGAATTGCATTTATAGATTTACGTATGTTGAACCATCCCTGCATCCCTGGGATGAAGCCCACTTGGTCGTGGTGGATTATTTTTTTGATAAGTGTCTGGATTCGGTTAGCTAAGATTTTGTTGAAAATTTTTGCATCTATATTCATTAGGGATATTGGTCTGTAGTTTTCTTTTTTTGTTGCATCCTTTCCTGGTTTTGGTATCAGAGTAATATTCGCTTCATAAAATGTGTCGGGGAGGTTTCCGTTCTTCTCGATGTTGTGGAATAGTTTCTGCAAGATAGGTACTAGTTCTTCTTTGTAAGTATGGTAAAATTCAGGTGTGAAGCCATCTGGACCGGGACTTTTCTTTTTAGGGAGATTTTTAATTGCTGTTTCTATTTCAGCTGTTGAGATTGGTCTGTTCAGGGAATCTATTTCTTCCTGGTTGAGCCTAGGGAGGCTGTGTGTTTCTAGAAATATATTTAACCAAAGAGGTAAAAGACCTCTACAGGGAGAACTATGAAACACTGAGGAAGGAAATAGCAGAGGATGTAAACAGATGGAAATCCATACCATGCTCGTGGATCGGCAGACTCAATATCATCAAAATGTCTATACTACCCAAACTGATCTACAGATTCAATGCAATACCTATTAAAATCCCATCAGCATTCTTCACAGATATAGAAACAATAATTTTACGCTTCGTATGGAACCAAAGAAGACCCCGAATATCAAGAGCAATTCTAGGCAACAAAAACAAAATGGGAGGCATTAATATGCCAGATATCAAACTATACTACAAAGCTGTAGTAATTAAAACAATATGGTATTGGCACAAAAACAGGAATATTGACCAGTGGAACAGATGTGAGAATCCTGATATAAAACCATCCTCATATAGCCATCTCATCTTTGACAAAGCAGACAAAAACATACGCTGGGGAAAAGAATCCCTCTTCAATAAATGGTGCTGGGAAAACTGGATAGCCACCTGTAGAAGGCTAAAACAGGACCCACACCTTTCACCTCTCACAAAAACCAACTCACGCTGGATAACAGACTTAAACCTAAGATATGAAACTATTAGAACTCTAGAGGAAAAAGTTGGAAACACTCTCCTAGACATCGGCCTGGGCAAAGAGTTTATGAAGAAGTCCCCAAAGGCAATCACAGCAGCAACAAAAATAAATAAATGGGACATGATCAAACTACAAAGCTTCTGCACAGCCAAAGAAATAGTCATGAAAGTAAACAGACAACCTACAGAATGGGAGAAAATTTTTGCATCCTATGCATCCGATAAGGGACTGATAACTAGAATATACTTAGAACTCACGAAAATTAGGAAGAAAAAATCAAATAACCCCATTAAAAAGTGGGCAAAGGACTTGAACAGAAATTTTTCTAAAGAAGACAGAAGAATGGCCAACAAACATATGAAGAAATGCTCAACATCTCTAATCATCAGGGAAATGCAAATCAAAACCACAATGAGATATCACTTAACCCCAGTGAGAATGGCCTTTATCAAAAAATCTCCAAACAATAAATGCTGGCGTGGTTGCGGAGAGAGAGGAACACTCCTACACTGCTGGTGGGACTGCAAACTAGTTCAACCTCTGTGGAAAGCAATATGGAGATACCTTAAAGCGATACAAGTAAATCTACCGTTTGATCCAGCAATCCCATTGCTGGGCATCTACCCAAATGATCCAGTGACACTCTACAAAAAAGACACCTGCACTCGAATGTTTATAGCAGCACAATTCATAATTGCAAGGCTGTGGAAACAGCCCAAGTGCCCATCAATCAAAGAATGGATTAATAAAATGTGGTATATGTACACCATGGAGTACTATTCAGCTCTAAGAAACAATGGTGATATAGCACACCTTATATTTTCCTGGTTAGAGCTGGAACCCATACTACTAAGTGAAGTATCCCAAGAATGGAAAAACAAGCACCAGATATATTCTCCAGCAAACAGGTATTAACTGAATAGCACCTAAGTGGACACATAGGTGCTACAGTAATAGGGTATTGGGCAGGTGGGAGGGGGGAGGGGGGCGGGTATATACATACATAGTGAGTGAGATGTGCACCATCTGGGGGATGGTCATGATGGAGACTCAGACTTTTGGGGGGAGGGGGGGAAATGGGCATTTATTGAAACCTTAAAATCTGTACCCCCATAATATACCAAAATAAAAAAAATAATTAAAAAAAACAAAAAAAAAACAAAACAAAAAAAATATATTAAAACCATTTTGTTTTGAAGAAAATGAATCTTCAGAAAAGTTACAAAGATAATACACATTTTACCTCATTTATATTCTCTGTGTCTCACTGAAACATTTCAGAGTAAATTATGGACATCATGTCTGTTTCTATTCACAAGTGTAGGAGAGAGCCTTCAGAAGAAACTAACTGTGATAATACCCTGATCTTAAATTTCCACGTTTTAGAATTGTGATAAGTTTCTATTATTTAAGCCACCCATTCTGTGGTACTTTGTGGTAGCCTCCAGCAAAGTATTAATAATATACTTTATATTTGGAGAAATATCCATATCTCATTTCACCAAAAAGAAAAAAAAAAAAAAAGAAAGAAAAAAAAGTTGGAATTAAATTTCTCAATATTTCCTGTGGCTAAAATGCAAATGAATAATAAGGCTCCACCCATCATATGAGCCTTGGTGAAATTTTGGTTCAGAGGGGGCCACAGGAGGATGGGCAGGCACTCAAAGTCCACCTTACAGAGCCATTTCAATTTACCAGACAGTGGTGGTTGTGGCGTATACATAAGTTGCAAGATTTAGGCAATACTTGAGTTTCTGGCAAAGTAAAATATTTGGCATCTGCAAGGCAAATTGGAGAATCTGGTGCTCAGTGACATTTGTGATAAAAATGTTTGTTACAGGCCAGTTCAGTTCTTCCTTTTCTTCAAATGAAGAACTCTGATTAAAATCAAGTAAGCCTGGTTTCAAAACTTTCTGTAGCAATTCCCTGTGGCCTAAGAGCAGAAAAAGAGAAAGCAGATGATTAGGGTGATTTACATAAATTCAATAAATTCAATATGTTAATGATTCATTCTTATTTAGTTAATAAAGGAAAGCTAAGAAAATCCACTTAAAAAAATCCTAGCAACAATTTTACAATTTTTTAACTAATAAAATAGCCTTTCAGTAGAGGTAATTTAGGAAGAAAATATGTTCACCTTTAAACTTAATCACCATCACATGGTATTCCATTGGTTTCTATCTTTCATTTGATCTTTAACTTTATATATTATATTTTATAGTATAATGATCATAGTATATAAAATTTTATTACCTACTTGTGTACCAGCCAGGGTCCCAGGAGAAAACAGATGGCACACTCAAATTAGATAATTTGAGAAAAGTCTAATAAGGGGACAATTTATAAAGATGTGGGATGGGTATAGGGAAACCAAAGAGGTGGTACAGGATCCCAAGGCTAGTAACAGGGTGCTGCTCCCAACCCAAGGACCAAAGAGGCAATGGTTACTCAATGCAGAAATGGAGAGTGTTCTGTGCAGAGATCTGGATGACAGAAATCCTCACTTTGGGCTGCTGGAACCCAAATAGCTTTCAGTGAGCCTGAAAAGAGGAAATTTAGAGAATAAAATACACATGCCTCACTCTCCTTCTTTCTGATCTCCTGCCAGTATTTCTCACTGCCATGACCACAGGGTAAAACTGCCTGCTGATAAAGTCCAAGCAGATCAGCCTCCTGTGACACAGATCAAGGTGGATCTGGAAGGCAAAAGGAATATATGCAGCAGTACCTGTTTGTGTAATATTTTATCAATATGGCATATCATTGTTGGCTTAATTATTCTTCCATTATACAGCTTTTATATTTTTCCTGTTAAAAATAAATGGGTGACATTTTTATGAGCATCTTGGTATAGAATAGTTTTTCTTAACTGAATAATTCATATGGAATGACGCAAAAATAGTATGATTGCTTCTCAAGAAAATAATAGTTTAATGTGAGCTATATCTGTTGTCCTAATTTATATTTCTACATCATTTTTAGTGTTTGAGCTGTAATTCATTAAAAAATATATTAAATTTGTATATGGTAAAGTGTTTTCAGAGTTCTTAGAATATATTTGTCATATAGGAATCACACACAAAATCTGGAATGTAGAAAGGGAAGATACTTGTTTTAGGAAATTAATAAACTCAGCCTCAGTAAGGTTAACTGCCCACAAGTCAAGTGGCCAGTTAAAACAGAGTAAATTGTGGGCAGAAGTTACTAATGTTTAGGGTATAAGCTAAGCTACTGCAAGACAGCTTTACTTGTGACAAAACTTCACTTGCTCAAAATCAACTTGACTTCATTCCCCACACAGTAGACAGGTAGGGCAGAAGGGAATAGCAAGCAACTTCCATTTAAGAGCTGTGACCAAAGGTTACATATATCACATCTACTCATGTTCCCTTAGCCAGATCTTAATCACACGCTCTCACCTACATTCAAGGATGGTTGGGAAATGTAGTTCTACCTGATCATTACTATTCTACCAGTAAAATTTCTATAAGTAAATGAGGATGGTAAAATGGATATTGATGACAATTAGCCATCACTTCCGTGTTGCCTCCTTCTGACCATCCACGTATCAATAGACTCCTGTGTTGTATACGTACGAAATTCTTTTTCCTTCCCCAAGGGAGAGAATCTAGAGTTATATCAAACAAAAAAATCTTTCTATCAGGGTGAAGCGCAGTACTCTCCAGTATAGGAAGCTGCTACTTGTGGTCCTGTGACATAAGAACCAAGACACACATTCTCCATGTACCCATTCAACATACAATGGTATGTTGAAGAAATAACTACAAAAGGAAGAAATAACTACAAAAAAATATTTTAAAGAGGGAATAAGGAGAAACACACATGTAATCAAATCTTTCTGATTGTAAATTCTGAACACTTTATGTTCTGAAAGTTCTTTGGTTAGTCCAATTGTTTACCATGGTTCTAGAAATAATTCCTTTGTCCAGTGTCCTTTGTAATCCCACCTTTGGACTCTTGTATGTTTTTCTCTGGGGCCACAAATGAAAATGGGGCTGAAGATAATGCCTTTGCATCCTTATACTGCTGGTATAGACTTTGGAAAACAGAGGTTATTTTAGAGGTTCAGCAGCTACAGGCCTTTGCAGGCCGGATTGTGGTGAGCAATGTCCTCTCCCCCTTATTTTGCTTCCTGTCAGCTTTATGCAAAGTAACCAAAGTGAAAGGGTCTTCCTTGGATATAGCTTCTGTGACTTCAGACTTTTATTTATAAACTCGTTTTTAGGCCCTGAATATTCCCCTGCCCACCTCAACTGAATAGCAGCTACCTTGAACTATCTGAAACGATGGTTTCAATGGGAGGACAATATCTTTAAACTGACTTTGGATGCTGGGTTGCTCTAATTTTCTGATCAAGAAGATTTAATATGGCAATCTCTAGTAAGGCTTGCAGTAACCATTCTCTCTTCTGCTGTTTGAGGTTCAGATATATTTGGCTTTTCTAAACTTCTAAGGTTACAAATTCCTGAGCTCATGGAATTTTTTTTTGGGGGGGTAATGTAAGATATTTGCTTTGGATACAATTTTAGTGTTTTAATATGGATTTGTCATATAATAGACATTAACATTTCTTCTTTATTGAAATCAATTTGGAACTTCCCTTTTTCTTTTTTTATTATGATTTTCTTCTTTTTGTTTTACATTACTATAGGGTTTGATAGCACAACAAAATGACTATAATGAACAATAAGTTAGAGGATACTTTAAGATAGTTCCCTTTTCCTTTAGAAAATTTACCCTTTGACAATCAAATTACCCATAACCTGGAAGGTGATAAGAAAAAAAGCAAAAATTAAATTTCCAACCAGTCTGCTCTCTGAAGCCAACATGGTCTCTCTATTTCTAATCCAGATAAAACCGTGGCTTGAAATACCATTGTTATGGTCCTTTTAGTGACTCCTGACCCTGATTTTATGATAAAAACAAAAACTAAAAAAACTTCCTGCAACAAAGTACCATCACTTCATATTATAAGATTAATGCCTACTATGATTAATGGGCACAGAGTTCTCTATCAGAAAGGCTTTGTTCCCTTCCATCTTTGCTTGCAAACTGGCTATTGATTAAATCTATTTTTCCTAGTAACTGTTAATAATAGAAATAATTCTCTAGGTACACCAACATTTTGACTTTATTCTAGCCACTTATACTAGAACTGAAATTCCAGTAAAGATGTGGCTTACCTCTAAAATTATCAGAGGCAGCTGTTTTTATTATACTTTACCCCCATATAACAAAAGCCAACAGTTTTCCAGCCTTCAATATATGTCCCCTTGCCTCCCACTGGCTTTGATGGCAAAGCCAGTAATTTGGGTTTTATTATATATTTGGGGTTTTATTATAGCATTACTCCACTTTCAGGTACCAATTTTCATGTTAGGATACTGACTGCATTGTAATAAAGAGACAACAAAATACATGATTTAAATAATATAGAAAGACATATTTTCTCTCATTTTACTATACAGAAGAACCTGATCCAGGGCAGATAAGTTGACCCTGCCATCCTCAATATATGGTTTTGATATGTGGATCCAAGGCAACTGTTCCACTCATAACTATTTTTCCAGCTAGCAGAAAAGTAGGAAGTGGAAAGCAAGCACCTTCCTCTGGAAAGTTGGGATTTTTGCATATTTCACTTCAGCTTGTGTTATGTTGTCCAGAAGTTAGTTATATTGCTCTAATTAACTGAAAGGGAGGCAAGGAAATGTAGTTTGGCTGGGCAGCCATGTACACAGATAAAGTTCAGCAGGTTTTAGCACTAAGGAAGAAGAGAATGGCTGGTGGAGAAAATACGAAGCTGCTATATTCTTCTCCAGTGCTCTTTTCACTAAACTAACCTTGAGAAATACCCTGGCGTTTTAGAAATAAAAATGATGGGAGACTTGAGTACCAAGGTTGAATAATAAAAGATAGTTTCTGGGGGGCAGGGTGTGAGAAAATATTTATTTCTTAGTTTTTCCTTAGGTCAAAATAGCTGAGAACCAAGATACTGAATTATAGATCTGGAAGAAATTTTCAGACATCATCTTGCCTTTAACTTGAACCACATCTAAAGCACCCTGGGAAAAATGTTAGCCCAATTTAGCCTTCTTAGATCTCTGAAGGATATACCTAGCTTCTTTTTGCAATATTTTCTACCATTTAATTTTAGAAAGGGGCCATGAGATGCCATTCTGCACCCCCACCCTGGCATTTCTCCACAAGACAACGTAATGGCGGTAAAGATGGTGGGTGTAGAGCCAGACTGCTTGGATTCAAATGCAAGGAATTCCTGCTCTGCCATTTACTAATTTGATGGCCATAGAGAAATATCTAATCTTTTGGAATCTCATTTTCCTAATTTATAAAAGGTGGATCACATTTGAACCCACTTGGTGGGGTTATAAGAAGATTATACAGTTTAAAAATGTATAAAGCATTTGGAGCAGTGTCTGGCAATTGGTCAATTCTTAATGAGGAATAGCTATTATCACTTTCTTGTATCTTTTCTCATGTCAGGAGAGGCTCCTAAAAAATATATAATAATATTGTAATCTTTAAAAAAAGTGGCTAAATTATATTAATGATGACTGAAATTGATCAGACACCATGAGCCTACCTTATTTTGTATTATTAAAAAGTGTGTTATAGTAATACAAATTAATAACATAAATAAGATGAAATGGTAAACTACTTAAAAGTGAAAGTCCAACAAATCTCTTCAAGTACCACCTTAATGGGAAGTTTTGCATTAGACATAAAACTGGACTAATTACAAAATAACTCTCTTCTGTTTGTTAAAGCACTTTAACAGTCTCTAAAATTACATCTCGGCTCCAACTTCCAGTGTTCTTGTTTTTGCAAACTAGCACAAAATGAAAATAATAAAATGAAATGCTCTTTTTGTCTGATTATAAAGATAACATACAGTCATGCAGAAAAATAAAGAAATATAGAAAAATATACAAAAGAGAATAAAAGTTATCTAAAATTCTACCACTATAAAGTGACTACTCCTTACCACTGAGGCATAGTTTTCTAGATGCTTCTTTAAAAAGTACTATAAATTAAAAAAGAAATAAGGCCTTTCTTGTAACGACAGACAATACTTTCTATAATGATTTTAAAATCTAGACAAAATTATTAAAAATAATTATTTCAAGGTGCTGGAAATTTTTAAAATCATGTAAAATTTTGAGAATAGTTTACTTTTAAAGATGACTATTGTATCAGGTGAGAACTGTGAATTTGAGGTTTCCGTTCCTTGGATGCTTCACAAAGCACTCCACCTCCTCAAACAAGGTGGTGGAGAATCGCAGGCTTAGCAGCTGAAGGTGGCAGATGACAGAGAACAAGACAGCACATTAGCTGGATAGTTCAGAGGAAAATCTTGTAAGCAAAACAGCCACAGAAGGGCTGACATCTAAAAAATCTAAATATAAAGTCTGCTCAAAATCCTGGATGTCTTTAAACCACACATGAGCATGGAAAAGCACAGAAATTCTGGTTAAAAAGCAGGTAGAAACTAAAGGGAGATCTACTTTTGAAAGAAAAAACAGCTCCTGATGTGATTTGAGAATATGCTCACCTTTGACTGAGTGCATTGCTCAATCCATTTACATCTCCAAAAGGCAGAAAGCAAATGCCTTACTGGCTTGAAGTGTCAAAGGATAAAACTCAGGGCTGGAAAAGAGACTGGGAAATTTATACTTACCATATGGCCCGGCAATTCAATCCAAAAGACATGAAAATTTATGCCCCGGCAAAGACTTATAAATAAATGTTCGCTAGAACTTTATTCATAAGAGCCCCAAACTGAAACCCACTCAAATATGCAACAAGAAAAACAGATTATGTAAATCTTTAAAAATAAACATCATTCAGAAATAAAAAGGTAAAATATGAACATAGAGAACGACATAGATGAAGAATGCCAAGCACAAAGACTACTTACCGTATGATTCCATTGATTTGATATCCTAGGAAAAGCAAAACTACAGGAGCAGAATGTGTATCAGTGGGAACCCAAGGATGGGGGTAGGAGAGGAGATAACTTAGAGTGACTTGGGACATTTTTGGGTTGATCAAAATGTTTCATATCTAGATGTTGTCTATACATTTGCCAAAACTCATCAATCTCTATGTTTAAAATGGGTAGACAAAGGCAGTTCTTCTCCCTTTGTTGCCTGTAGCTCACAAGGATAACTGTAAAATGTACTGGAAATGCAGGAGCGTGAACTAAGGAGGAGCAGGCTAAAAAAGCCTTGGCTCTGTTCTGGTCTTCTAAAACAAGGATGTCCTTTAACATTGTAGCCCAGTAGGTCATGAATCCCCAAGGTATATAATCCAGGGTGAGCGGCTTTCCAGGTTCCCTCTGCATCTGGGGTACTAGACTCCGCCAACCACGGAGGGCCTTCTTGAGCTTTGGGGGACTGTCTCCCAGTGAATCCTAGGATTCCCTTGTCTCTTACTGCCTATCTGCATGTAGTAAATCCAGTTCATGTAAACTGTTGTGTGAAGGGGGGTGTTTTTGTCTCATTAGACTCAGACAAGTTGGTAATCAGTACACAGTGATCCTGCTTTACAGTGGTTTTCATATGAACAGTTCATGGTTAAAAAATTGTAATATATCCATATTATGGAATGCTGAGTGTGAAAATCTAATCAATCACAAAAAGCTATATATTATTTCATATTTATAACATTATTGAAATTACAAAATTAGAGAAATGGAGAAGAGATTATCAGTTGCTGGTGGGGTGGGAGGAAAGAATGTATAGCTATACATGGCAACATGAAAGCTCCTCGAGCTCTCCAAAATATTATGAGGACATCTTGGCTCTATCAATGTCAATATCCTGATTGTGATATTGTGCTATAGCTTTTGAGGATGTGATCGTTGGAAAATCAGATAATGGATATACAGGACCTCTCTGGCCTTGCAACTAAATATGTATGTACAATTACCTCAAAATAAAATATTTAATTAAAAAAATTATGCTCTTTGGGTAGCAAAAAAAGGCCATTCTGAGCATTTATATATCTATAGTATTGTACTAATATACTTTGTGTACAATAGCTAAATTTTTTTGAATAATTACAGAAAAATAAATAGAAATATAAGAGATATAAAAGAAAAAAAATCAAATGAATGCGTTAGCATGAACCTAATTCTGGGTTCCCTAATCTGTTACATGCATCCCTTTGGCAATACCACACAGTTTTGATTAAGGTTGCTTTGTACTAAGTCTCTAAATGGGATCTGTGATTATCCTAACTTTCTTCTTTTTGTTAAAAACATTTTTGGCTATTTTAGTTCCCTTGACTTTCCATATAAAGTTATAGAAATTTATTGTCTGTCTATAGGTATAAAAAAGCTGCTGTAGATTTGACAGGAATTGTGTTAAATCAATAGATCAATTTGGAGAGAATTAGTGTCTTTATGACTTGGGGTCATCCATTTCATGAACACAGTATCTCTTTCTATTTAGGTATACTTTGACTTGAAAGCATTTTGAACTTTTCAGTACAGATCCTATATATTTTTTATAAAATTTGTATCTAAGTATGTCATATTTTGGAGCTATTTTAAATGCTAGTATTTTTAAAATTTCATTTCTAATTGTTCATTGCTAAAATTGGAAATAATGATTGATTTTTATGTCTTGACCTTGAACTCTATGATTTTGCTAAACTAACTTATTAATTCTACTTTTTTTTTTTTTTTGGTTCATTTCTTGAGACCACCAGTATACATAATCATGTTATTTACAAATAGAAACAATTTTATTTTTTCTTTATCCAATCTGTATGCCTTTTACTTCCTTTTCAACTTACTGCATTGGCTAAGATTTTTTATATTGATGTTAAGTAGAATTGGGGAGAATGCATTGACCCCAATCTTAAGACAAAAACACTTATTCTTTCACCCTTAAGTATGATGTTATCTGTACTTATTAAGAAGATGCTTGTGGTAGTAGAAATTTTAGCACCCCCCAGAGATGTTCCACTATAATCCTCAGAATCTATGAATAATCATGTGCTATTATGTCCATAAATATATCACATTACATGGTAAAAAAGATTTTGCAGATACAACTAAGAATACTATTGGTTGACTCTAAAATATATGTTTTTTTGGATTATATGAGTAGGCTTTTCTATTTGATACTTTCTTGGAATTTTCATCTCTCCTTCAGTGAACATTGCTAACATTGTCCATCTGTTCTTACATGCTCCCAGCTTCATCTATTAGAGCCCTTGGCATATTAACCAGGTAAACTAGCACAACCATCATTGTTTTAAATTCTTGGTCTGATAATTCCAACATCCTTGCCATATCTAAGTCTGGATCTTTTGTTTGTTCTGTCTCCTTCAACTATTTTTTTTTTTTTTTTTGCCTTTTAGTCTGCATTGTAATTTTTTCTTGATAGCTAGACATGATGTATGGGGTAAAAACAACTACTGTAAATAAGCCTTTAGAAATGTAATGGTAATATGTGGGGAATGATAGCATTCTATATTCTTATGATTAAGTCTCTGTCCTTTAGAGAAAGTGAAAGTCAATAAATTTATTTTTAAATATTTTTCACTGCATATAAAATTATAATCAGTTGAAAGGCAACCCTCACCCCTTTCAGCCTTTAAAGATATTCCTTTATCTTTTGACTTACACAGTTTCTGAGAAGTCTGCAGACATTCTTATTTTTGCTCCTCTGTAAATAATGTGTCTATTTTTCTCTGGCTACTTTTAAGACTTTTTTGAACACTGGTTTTCAGCAATTTGCCTATGATATGCCCTCATGTTTGTTTTGTTTTGTTTTATGGTGGACAGGAATCCTTTTCACACATTTGTTTTGTTGAGCTTCCAAGATCTCTGGCTTTATAAGTTTACTCAAATTTGAAAAATTTTCAGCCCATATATCTCTACATTTCTTGTCTCTCTATCCTCCCACTTTATTTGGACCTTTTGTTACATATTATGTTAGACTACTTTTTCTGTACAGCAGAAAGGCCTAGGATGCTCCCTTTAACATTTCCTGTAAGGTCACTAATCCCATTCATGAAGGCTCTGCCCTGAGGAAACAACTGTCTCCAAAGGCCCCACCTCTCAATACCATTATCTTAGGGTTTCAGTTCCAACATAGGTATTTTGGAGGGACACATACATTCAAATGATAGGAAAGCCCTAATGCCCAATATAACTGTATTTGGAGATGGGGTTGTTAGAAGGTAATTATGGTTAAAAGAGGCCACAAAAGTGTGGGTTTCTAGCTGATAGGATTGGTGGCCAGCCTTGTAAGACAGAGAGAGAGTGAATTCCCCCTCACCATGAGTAAGCACCTAGGAAAGGCCATGTGAGCACACAGAGAGAAGGAGGCCATCTGCAAGTCAGAAAAAGAGCCCTCACCAGAAGCCAATCACTGTGATCTCAGACTTCTGTCCTCCAGAACTGTGAGAAATAAATTTCTATTGTTTAAACCATTCAGGTATGATATTTAGTTATGGCAGCCTGAGAAGACTAAAACAGGTTATACCATCGATATCTTGAGCAAGCCTTGTTTATTTAAGACACTGAAAAAAAAAATTACAACATTCTGATATAAAACCTTCAGAAATTATTTCATGAATAAAAAGATATATGGAAATTTTATTAAAATAGCTTTGTTAAAAATATAAATCAAATTAAATTTTGACTCCAAGAAAATGAAATGACTTTATTGTCAAGAGACAAAGTAGGTAGTATCAAATTATGAAGACAGGTCATTTCTCAGTAAATTAATACTTTACCAAGTATAACACATAAATTTCTTAGCAATATCCTCTCACCAAAAGGCACCAAACAAGCTCATAAAAGATGTTATTTTTTATTTATAGAATATACAAGTGAGAGTAACTGTTTAGGAATATGTTTGAAACTGTCCTACATAAATACACTAACTCCAAGCTAAATATACTCTAATCTCCCAGTTATATTTTATCTGAAGTATGATTGCTATCTATATTAGGATCATTTACTGAATGAAAGAGACCATATCACATACCTCAACCCACTTTCAGAGTAAGTAGGCAATGGAAGCAATATATTTTTTATTCTTAATCATTTTTTATTTCAATAGATTTAGGGGGTACAAGTGTTTTTTTTTGTTACATGGATAAATTATATCATGCTGAAGTTAGGGCTTTCAGTGTACCTATAACCAGAATAATGTACATTCTACTCAATAGGTAGACTTTTATCCCTCACTCCCTCCCACTCTCCTCCCTTCTTAATTTCCAATGTCCATTACTGCTCTTTATGGCCATATATATCCTTTGTTTAATTTCCATGTGTGAGTAGGAACGTGTAGTATCTGTTTTTTCATTCCTGGTTCCATCCAAGTTTCTGCAAAAGCATCATCTCATTCCTTTTTATGGCTGAATAGTACTCCATGGGACATATACACATTTTCTTTATCCACTCATCAGTTGAAGGGCACTTAGGTTATTTCCATATCTTTGTAACCGCGAATCATGCTGTAATAAACATTCTGGTGCAGGTGTCTTTTTTATTCTATAAAATTACTTATTTTCCTTTGGGTATATACCCAGTAGTAGGATTTCTAGATTGAGTGGTAGAACTACTTTTAGTGCTTTGAGGAATTTCCATACTGCTTTCCATAGCAGTTGTGCAAGTTTACAGTTTCTAAATATTCCCTTTTCACTACAACCACACCAATTATCTATTTTCTTTTTTCACTTTTAAATAATGGTGATTCTGACAGGTGTAAAGTGGTATCTCACTGTGGTTTGAATTTGTATTTCCCTGGTAATTATGATGTTGAGCATTTTTTCATGTTTTTTGGCCATTTGTCTATCTTCTTTTGAAAGAGTCTGTTTATGTTTTTGTCCACTTTTTGATGAAGTTATTTATTTTTTTCTTTCTGATTCAGTTGAGCTCTTTGTAGATTCTGGATATTAGTTCTTTGTCAGATGTATAGTTTTTGAATATTTTCCCCCATTCTGTAGGTTATCTATTTACTCTGTTGATTATTTCCTTTGCTGTGCAGAAAATTTTTAGTTTCATTAAGTACCATTTATTTATTTTTGTTTTTGCTGTATTTGCTTTTCGGGTCTTAGTCATAAATTCTTTGCCTAGGCCAATTTCTACAAGAGTTTTTCCTGTGTTTTCCAATGAAAGCAATAAATTTTATAAAAAATACCTTTACTATTGTGACACTAGAAGCTAGTAGTTGAATGAACAGAAACTATCAGGAATACTAAGATATAAATGGAGAATACCATATTTTTCTTTCAGAAAGATGTCAGAATGTAAAGAATTGCAGACCTATTCATCACTTGTCTGTACTTTGTAGTTTGGGTTTATATTCAACACAGTCAATTCATAGAAGACAGACAGGGAAAGAACAGGAAAGAGCCTAAACAGTCAACCTCCTCTTCAATGAGTTAGTTTTCAAAGAAGGCCAAGTGAACAGTACACTGGTATGGCCGGTGTTCATCCAATACCAAAAGAGGCTCTCCATTTTGAGAAAATGAGATTTCATATTAAAATGAGATTTCATATTAAAATCCATACCCAGTGGTTTTTATTCAACTCCTTAGTTTCTATATAAATACTGTAATATGGTCTATGAGACTTTAATTAAACTATTTAGGGTTAAATAAAATGATCTAAAACAGGAAAAATTCAGACATGGCATATGGCTCAATGAGAAAATTTACAGTTACAGCAGATGAGCTGGGGAGTTTGAGATCTGACCTGGTTCAACCTGACTTCCATGATCTTTCTCTATGTATGTATCACCCTGTTTAGGAAACTGCTATTTGTATTATTGCCTTGATGACTGTCTTCCAATTCCAAGAGAGGTAAATATAATCCTGGATAGCCAGGGGAATGTTCAGTAGTGGAAATGTATGTATGATTATTAATTTGCCAATGCCAATTTACCACTTACTTGAAATAAACAGAAAGAAAAACAAATAAAACCAGTAAATCTAATAGAAAGTACATTTAGGGCATGAAGATCAAGAATTGGAATCTTTGCAAATGCTTGAAATAGTCTATCATGGGAATCTGTTTGAGAACTCTGCTATTTTTTTTAATTGGCAATATAGCTTTTCTCTCTCTCTTTTTAAAACGTAATTGTGCATTTTTGAGCATACACTATTGGCAATGTCTAGTTTCGGCAATACTGTAAGTATGCCTACAAAGAAGTATAAGGAATGCTTATTTTCTTTAAGAAACTTTAAGTCTTGCAAGGGAAGGTAAAATAAGCATACTAATAAGTTGATGAATCAAGTCCCTTAGGAGTGGAACAAAGAAAGTGCTAAAGGAACTCCACTTCTTCTAGGTCGAAGGCCCCAGGGGTATAATTCAGCTAATCAGGAGGGCATAAATTCTAACTTTGTTCCACTCCACATTCTCAGATGACAGGGCCAGAAGTCTACTCCCATTGAGATCTATGGATTTGCTTCATGAACAACAACAAAAAAAAAAGACTTATTCTCTGACGACATGGACTCCTATTTGGCTTGGTTAACCTGCTCGCACTTCCCTTAAGAGGATAATTGAAGTGAAGGAAGTTGCATGTAGTGATTCAGAGGTTTGCAACTAGGAAATTCTTAGATTTAGGGGCATGTGTAGCCTTTCATGTACAAAGTTCTCATTTTAACCTACCTCAGGCTACTCGGTTTTACTGATTTATAGTTAATTAGGATTGAGATTTTCGTTGAAAATTCGAATACTTACATGCTTTTTTTGTATGCATTTCAGATTATGTTGGCTGAAGCAAATAATTGTAACAGCTCTCAGGAAACGAATGAATACCACAGGGAAGAGCTTCAACCACCCCTGCCCCTGACAACCTGTAAGTAAATCCTGCTGTTTTCTCTGTTCACAGAAGTATCTTTCTGACATCACATGTAATAGCTGAAAGATTTCTTTCCTATCAACTACGAAAATCCCAATACCACTTTCTCACTTTTAAACCATGTCTCAAAATCCCTTAAGAAACTTTCTGCTGTTTGCTGTTAGACTTTTACTCTATCTATCTAGTTGGACCATGTAGAGGCTTAGTTATTATATATGTGTTCAAGTCACATTATGATAAATGAACAGCAATTGGCGAGAAGGTTGAGAGAGGAAATCTATATTAATTATGGCAAAGAAGGCAGAATATATTGTCCTCAGAATGACTCAATGGCATTACACTATTGTGTATTCAAAGAATTTGATAAATACAGAATTCTAGTAAAGAAAGAAGGTCTTCATTATTATTTTTAAAAAGAAAAAGCCTAAAAGATCTATTTTGCATCTTTTAAGTATATCACTGAAGAGCTGTCAATGAAGTCAGATTTTCTTCATTATTAATGGTCAAGAAAACAAAATAGAATGAAGTCTAAACTACTTACAACTGACTTAATTTATCTGTAAACCTTTCCTGTATATAAAAGAAGAGATAGTTTCAGAGAAATAGCTAAATTGTTAGGTCCAGGGATGCCTTTTATAAGCTATTGAATCCTTTCTGTCTCTTATTTTACAATTTGCTGCTTTTATGCTATGTATGAAAATATGTAAAATATTTGGATGGCTGACATAAAAATACTTCTGTTGTAGTTGAACTTAAGAAACTGCATGAATTCACCTGTTATTTCAGTTGTCAAAGTAGGATTTTAGGCATGGAAATGTTTTGTTTGTAAATCTTTAATCAATATGTTCATTTTCTAAAATTTACCAAAACATTATTATTAAGATTAGTTAAGAAACTATAAAGCTTCAAAATTATCCAAAGGATAGAGAAGCTAGACATTTTGCCTTTCAGAAGCTGAGTTTAATGAGACCCCATAGAAAAATAGGATTTTTCTGATTTCCAAACTGATCATCTGCCTTCTTTTGAATGTTCATTTATGTGTAAGTTTATTTGCATGCTAGAATAAACTATTAAATAGTGACCAATTGAGAAATCACAATACAATATGTTTTGTCATATATTACTATGCTATATAACTATTGTTAAACATGTTAATTTGTTCCATTTTCTAGAAAAAAAAAGTGTATTCTTCTATTCGTTTAACTCCTGGTTCCTCAGTGAGGAAGCAGCTTCTACAGTCTTACCAAAATAGGTACCTAAATATCACTGAACATTAACTTAATATAGAGAATTTTCCACTTGAGGAGATGCCTTTTCTCACTAACTTGACACTTCACCTCTTAAGATTTATAGTTCTTGACTAAAACTGGAAGTAATTATTTTGTTAACTCCAAGAGAAGACCCTGATTCTATGATTGAGTGAGAAATGAAAATTTTCTCATTGTTTACAGTTTCTGAACAAGAAAGAAATCTGAGGGGTAAGGATTTATGATTAGTTCAGCCTCTCCTAATGGGACTTATGACAATTAAAATGTATGAATGTCTGTTACCTTTAGCTAGTAAGAACACCTATCCTACAAACACAATACATACACACATGCCATAACAACAACAACAACACACACACTATTTTAAATAAAAAGTCTAAGTTCCGTGGTTAGTCGTTATCTAAGAACTAAGTCGTGCACCTATAAATGATAGGTTTAAAAGAGAGAATATGATGATAAATGAAATACAGTCAAACTAATTTATGACTTTTTAACCCCAAATTAAGCATGACATTAAAACATGCTATTTGTTAATGTTTTCTAACCCATTGCTAGTCCATATTCCCATTGGTGTATTTTGTGGAGCTCTGTAATACATTGTAATCTTCCTTTTTTCTAAAATAACAAGCGAATTGTTCTGTAATTTGACTCCCATATTGGCAGTTAGTATGAAAAGTCCATTTGGTTATTATCTTTGAATCCTAAGAATTAGATTCTCTCAAATGTCACCATGCAATATGAAGCTCTGGGTGTAATTTCAGCACCTAAAACCAGTTCATGACTCAGGAACTACCATAACATCTCAAGATCAGGGGCAGCAGTCTCCAAGCTGGTTGCTGTTGTCACACTCCCAGGATTTTCAGTGGCTGAAGTCATTCCTCTCTGGCTTTGTTTGAGACTGTTTCTGCAACACATCCAATAACAAATTACATTGCAGTAAAGTTTTTGCATATTGGTATATCTACTATATATTTTAGAATGAAGAGACACCCAGAGTAAATTTAGGGTCTACTCTTGGGGGAGGGATATTCTATTTTATATTTTTTTTTCTTAAAAACAATATCTATTGGTCAGGGAGTAAGTCATAAAACCTTATGTAATGAAGATAATGATGATTTTAGATGGTAGGTACTATAAAAATATTTTTTCATTTGTTAATACTTCAGTCAGGGTTTGCCTCCGTCCCACCCCATTTGAGCTATTTAGTTCTCCTCTCTTCTTTTCTCTTCATTCTTTACTTCATGGAAGAATTTTAATTAGTAGGCATGTTCTTCCCTGGTCACAAGATTCCTTTCTGGCATTTACTTGTCATGTGCTCAAGAAATGTAGACTGGAGTCATAGAAAGGATACAGGATTTAGAACCAGACTACCATGGTACTGTTAGTATTGTTTCTTTCATTGTCCTCATGAACCACAGAAAGTCATTATGTCCCTCTCCAAACTCTATCAGCTTATTTAAATAAATAAGAATGCTAAAAAGGTTGATCCCTAAGGTCCCTCCATGTATTAATGCCCTTTGATTCTATTAACCCAAGTGCTCGTATTCTGTATGGATTGCCTCCAATCTGGAGAAAGATCAAGAATTGCACGATATGTAGCTGGTCTTTCTATTGAAAAATAAGTGAGATTCCATCATTAGCATTGATCTCTCCACTGATAGCTTTGATCCATATTGATTTTCATGTGTTCTGAGGTTTAATGTCATTTAAAATTCCTTGATAAGTATACTGGTTACAACCACAGGCTTTGGTGTCAGAAGGACCTGGACTTCAATTCTGAACTGGGCACTGACTAGCGCTGTGATGCAACTATCTGAGCTTTTCATGTAAATTACAAATAATTCCAACTCTATAGTCGTTTTAGTGTGTATTACATAAATGCGTGTAAAGCACCTAGCACAGTGCCTACCATAAAATACATGTTCAAAATGAGAATTATTTTTGTTATTGCTATTACTAATGAGTTTTTTGTTCCTTCTTGAAAACATAATTTTGAAAGAAAATAAAAAGTATGAATATAACAGTGCTGGTGATAGTGCAGGGGTGCCATCAAAGGATAATACGATTGTAGAATATGAAAATTTTTATGTGCTACAAAATGACACTGAAATCAGGATGGCAAATGCCATGTTAACACACTCTCTGTCAACTTCCATGACAGACGTCATTAATCATCATCATCCTAATGAAGTTGGACATGACCTCAAAGTCCTTCTAAAGTATTTCAGATAGGCCCTACTATTTATTGATATGGCACTCAAGAGAAATCCTAATTTGCTATATTTGGCCTAGGTCTAGCCTTAACCTAGAGCCTAAAACAACAAAAAACAAAAATAAAAGAAATTCTGAGTGAGTATATGCATGTACTGGCGATAAAAATTTGCAAAATGAATTTAAAAGTTAAATTTAAGTCATGTTTACTGAAATTACCTGATTTGTTTTATTTTTGAATGTCCAGAATCTTTTCATTAGCAAATAATTCATAATGAGTTGAAAAATAATGCTTAAGATAATAAAAGACTCAAATGTAAGATATGAAACTATAAAAGTTCTAGAGAAAATATAGGAAAAGCTCTAGATATCAGCCTAGGCAAAGAATTTATGAACAAGACCCCAAAAGCAATCAGAGCAACAAGAAAAATAAATAGATGTGGCTTTATTAAATTAAAAAGCTTCTGCACAGCAAAGGGAACAATCATTAGAGCAAATAGACAACCTACAGAATGGGAGAAAATATTCACAAACTATGCATCTAATAAGGGGCTAATATATAGAATCAACCAAGAACTCAAATAAATCATCAAGAAAAGACCAAATAGCCCCATTAAAAAGTAGGCAAAAGACATGAACAGAATTTTTTCAAAGGAAGACAGACAAATGGCCCACAAACATATGAAAAAATGCTCAACATCACTAATCATCAGGGAAATGCAAATTAAAACCACAATGATTGTTTGCTGGCCATTATTCTGTCTTCTTTGGAAAAATTTCTTTTCATTTTCGTTGCCCATTTCTTGATGTGGTTGTTTGATTTTTTTCTTGTTAATTCTTTTGAGTTCTAGATAGACTCTTGTTATCAGACCTAATCATTAGAGAAATGCAAATCAAAACCACAATGAGATATCACCTAACCCCAGTGAGTTTGGCCTATATCAAAAAATCCTGAAAAAACAAATGCTGGCAAGGATGTGGAGAGACAGGAAAATTCTTACACTGCTTGTGGGACTACAAATTAGTGCAACCTTTGGGAAAAGAATTTGGAGATACCTCAAAGAGCTGAAAATAGAAATACATTTCGATCCAGCAATAGCATTATTAGGCATCTACCCAAAAGAGCATAAGACATTCTATTATAAAGACATCTGCACCTGAATGTTTATGGCAGTACAATTCACTATTGCAAGGATGTGGAAAGCATCCAAGTGTCCGTCAATTCATGAGTGGATTATTAAAATTTGGTATATGTTTACAATGGAATATTACTCAATTCTAAGAAACGACAGTGAGCTAGTACCGCTTATATTATCCTGGATTGAGCTTAAGCCCATTATCCAAAGTGAGGTGACACAAGATCAGAAAAAAGGGCTCCACATGTACTCGTCATCAAATTGGTACTTACTGATTAACACTATGGTGCTCAAAGGGTGGTGGCGTTCACCAGGGATTTGGGGGTTGGGGGGGTAGACCGACATCTGAGGATATGGTGAGCATTGTGGAGGGGAAGGGCATACCTCTAATCCTTGCTAGGGAGAGGCAAAGATATAAAATGCAACCAAAATGTTCGTACTTTCATATTTTCTTGAAATAAAATAAAAATGTAAAAAAAAAAAAAAAAAAACAGTGAGATATCACCTTACCCCAGTTAGAATGGCCATTATTAAAAAGTCAAAAAACAATAGATGCTGGCATGGATGCAGAGAGAAAGAAACGCTTATACACTGTTGGTGAGACTACAAATTAGTATAACCTCTATGGAAAACAGTATGGAAATTCCTCAAAGAAATAAATATAGACTTACCATTTAACCCAGGAATCCCACTACTGAGTATCTACCCAAAGGAAACAAAGTCATTTTATTAAAAAGACACCTGCACTTGAATGTTTATAACAGCACAATTCATAATTGTAAAGATATAGAATCAACCTCAGTATCCATCAATTCATAAGTGGATTAACAAAATATGGCGTGTGTGTATATATATATATATATATATATACACATACATACCATGGAGAACTACTCAGCCATAAAAAGAAATGAGTTAATGTCTTTTGCAGCAATTCGTATGGAATTGGATATCATTATCCTAAGTGAAGTATCTCAGGAATGGAAAAACAAACACTGTATATACTCTCTAATAATTTGCCACTAATCAATGGGCACACATGGGCACAAACAGAACAGTCATTGGAAATCAAGAAAGTGAGAGGAATAAAAATCTACCTAACAGGTACAATGGACACTATCTGGGTGATGGGCACACTAATAGCCCTGACTTAAACATTATAAAAACTATCCATGTCACAAAAACATTTGTGCCCCCTTAATATTTTGAAATAAAAAAATGACACTGCAAATCACATTATGGAGCATTCTGGGGGGCACATTCATTAATCAAACAAATCTATCAAAAATCTACTTTGTATGAGTCACTTTGATTTTTAAAATATAATGATACCTTCAACACAGTTCTTGGAAGTAACTCTTTGGAATTCTGAACATTATTTTGTAGAGAGAAAGAAAATGGAGAGGTGGCTTCAGAAATGCTGACTTTGTATGCAGAAATATTTCCCAGAGAAATACAAAATCAATGTGGACAATATTGCAAATATTTTATGTCTGCATGTTAAATCCTAAACAGGTTTCAGCTTCTTACTCTTATTTGAACAAACTTGCAGCAATACTGACAATTAACAGTGCTGTATAATGTTCAGTTAAAGGCTGCTTCTGAAAGGTAAAGCAGTACTAGAATAAAAAGGATTTATAATTGAATGAAATGAAAGGTAATTTAAGGTATCATAGTAAGAAAAAAAATCTGAATCCAGTTTAACCTGTCTACCCTCTTTTTTGAAACAAAAATTACATCTTCTAAAACATCATTAATTTATCACCCTTGTTAATAAAGTTTCAATTTGCAGAGATTTTTATACCTTGTATTTTACGTCCTAATACATGTGATATAAGTGAGTGAATAGTGTATTTGGTATTTTGAAATATCTCTTAGTGGATTTGAAATAGATTATATTACAATTGATTAGATGTAATTATCTAAAAAGACACTTGCCATTGTTTTATATAATTACACGTAGAAATTTACCAAATTTGAAATTGTTTTAATAGTTGAAAAGTGATTATAATGTACTTTCTTTTCCAAAACTAATTGGAGGTTAACTACACAGCAAATCAAATAATGATTTTTTGACAGTACATTTGATAAGGATATTTTTAATGAAGGTATTTTAGAGCAGTGATCATAGGCCTGTCAGATTTTGATGGCAGCTGTAAAGTGATTGAGGCTGGTCAGGTGATAGAAAAATGTGTGAATATGCTGCCTCCATTTTGCTACAGTTAGGTCAGAATTAGTCATAGTAATGAATGTCCTGGAGTGTAATTTCAAATGTAATGGATGATGTGTGAAAAAAAAGGAAAATGCTGCTTCTTCTTTTAAAGGGTTTTCTTTTTAATGGAGCATCTATTATTTGATGGAACTTTTCATTATTATGTAATTTAACTCTTTCAATATTTTTTTGTGATTAGTTCTACTATCTGTATTGGATAACTAGGGAAACTCAAACAGAAAAATTTAAAAACTTAACTCAGTTACAGACCTCATTTTCATGGTATTCTTCTCTTTCACCCTGTTCTGAATATCTTGACTACCACTTTCAGCTCCCCAAATACTTCAAATGCTTTCTCATGGGCTTTATAGTTTTCTCTGCCTGGCATACCTTTCCCTTGGATAGAAGTACAACCTCCCTATCTTTCAGGTCTCACCTCAACTCTCACATCCTCAGAGAGGCCTCCCTTGACTATGCTGTTTGAATCAACTCACCAGCCTGCCCCATTTCTTCACAGTATCACTCTGAATATTGCCTTCAAAGCTATATCTCATTCTTTATGGACTGAATTGTGTCCCCCCAAATTTATTTGTTGAAGTCCTAATCCCCAATACCTCCAAATGTCACTATATTTGGATATGAGGCCTTTAAAGAGGGAATTAAGGTAAAATTAGGTTGTATGGATGGGTCCTAATTCATTATGAGAAGAAAAAGAAGAGCTTAGGATACAGACACACACAGAAGGAAGACCATGTGCAGACACAGAGAAAACAGCCATCTATATGGCAGGAAGAGAGGCTCTCAGAAGAAACCAATCTGCTGACATCTTGATCTTGGACTTCTAGCTTTTAGAACTGTGAAGAAATAAATTTCTTTTGTTTAAGCCACCCAGGCTGTAGTACTTTGTTATGGCAGACATAGCAAATTAATTCACTATCATCGTCATCAATTTAGTTTCTATTGCAACACTTCTAGAAAATGGAATCTTCGATGCAAGACTTTGACTTATTTCCAGTAATAATCCCAGTACCCAGTATAGTGGCTGGCATATACTGAGTTCTCAACAAATTATCTCTGAATGAAAGAATGACAGTTAGGAGGTGGAAAAGCCAGAATTCACCCATATTTGCCTAAATTTAAGTCTAATTCTCTTTCCCTATTTGCCACATGCCTCCTGTAAAACAGGCTACCACTAACATCACTTAGAGTCAAAAATAAGAAGAAATCTGACTTCCAGCTATTCAAATAGAGGCATTTACATATGAGAATTGAGGATTCTGAATGTGGACTTTATTCCAATACTTGGGAAACAAGAAGGGAACCCTAGGCTTTTGGCTTGTGTAGTCTACTTGGAGAAGGGCATAATGTTAAACTCCACAGCATCAGCTTTAGATTTAAAGAGCATGTCATGGAATAATCTGGAACATTTTACATACTCCTAAGCATACTTAATATGATACCAGTAACTCATAGATAATTGAAATGGAGAAGAGCATCGGTGGATCCAGCTATGAGAAACTGGGAAAGACAGAGGCAGGGAAAATGATACGGTATCTGAAATAGTTCAGGTATCATTTCTCCCAGGATATTTTCTATAACCTTCCAGATGATTTGCTTCTAAAGCTCCCTGTGTATATTTTTAATATACTATCCACCACACTGTAGTGATATATGTTTATACATATTTCTACCATCAGAACTTATCTTGTGTTACTTTTGTATGTCCAGCACTTACCAGAGTGCCTATCGTATTATTGGTGCTCAATGAATGTTCAGTAGACTCTGAAATTGATATGAGGAATATCCATAATATTTATAGGCTATAAATCAGCCAAAAGTGCAAAAATTATCATTTACTTATTTCCCATTTCTTATATACCATTTCTTTATTAATAGTTACTTTAGTTATAAATTCTCTTACATATATATTATTGAAAAAGGAGGCCAGGTGCGGTGGCTCATGCCTGTAATTCTAGCACTCTGGGAGGCCGTGGCGGACTGATTGATTGCTTGAGAGTTGATTGCTCAGGAGTTCGAAACCAGCCTGAGCAAGAGCGAGACCCTGTCTCTACTATAAATAGAAAGAAATTAATTGGCCAACTAATATATACAGAAAAAATTAGCTGGGCATGGTGGTGCATGCCTGTAGTCCCAGCTACTCGGGAGGCTTAGGCAGTAGGATTGCTTGATCCCAGGAGTTTGAAGTTGCTGTGACCCAGGCTGACGCCACGGCACTCACTCTAGCCTGGGCAACAAAGGGAGACTCTGTCTCAAAAACAAACAAACAAACAAACAAACAAACAAACAAAAACGAAAACAAAAAAACGAAAAAGGAGTTGACCCTGAACAATGCAGGGATGAAGGCCAGCAACATGTCCTCAGTCAAAAATCCACATATAAATTTTGGCTTTCCCAAAACTTAACTAATAAATCCCACTGGTGACTAAAATCCTTACCTCTAACACAAACAGTCAATCAACACATATTTTGTATGTTATATGTATTATATACTGTATTCTTATTCAACAAAGTTGCTTAGAGAAAAGAAAATATCATTAAGAAAATCATAAGGAACAAAACACATATTTACTATTTATTAAGTGAAAGTGAATCGTCATTAAGGGCTTCATTCTTGTAGTCTTTCTTCACTGTGTGTAGATTGAGGAAGAGGAAGAAGAGGAGGATTGGTTTTGCTGCCTCAGTGGTGGCAAAAGCGGAAGAAAATCCAGGTATAAGTGGACTTGTGCAGTTCAAACTTGTGTTTTTGAAGTCAACTGTATACATCTCAGATGCTACATTAATTTGTTTTTTTTTTTCATTCAATGACTACCTAACTTCCTCAACCATGATTAAAACCAAATTTATTCTGAAGTTTCCCATTACTTCCTTCAAAAACAACATATAATCAGATAATAGACATATAATCAGATAATAGACAAGTGTGTCTCAGATAAATACTTCATGTCTTTCAGAGGTTGGCTAATAGTTCAGCCTTGGACAAAATAACCTAAATGTTGTGATGCAGTCTGGTATCATGGCCTTCCCATTCACTCTAATTCTGCTTGTCACTTAGAGTCTCTTGTTTTTCAATTCAATAAGGTTTAGAAAACAAATTCTGGATTCTATAATAGGTCTAATGAGGGAGTCTAGGCAAGAGGTAGGTCAGATTACAGCAATTCAAGTTAGCTTAGAGTAGTCCACTGAGACATATCTAGAAATCCTCTTGCTCAAGGGGTTCATGAACTACATGTCAGGAAAGCCCATGGAAGTCTCTGTTTCTTTTGAATCTGGGCAAAAATTCAAAATAGGTAACATCCAGTAAATGATGTGTTGGTATAAAAAACATCATTTTTCTGATGAATTAGAACTGACTTTATTTCCTTAATATGATATGTACAAAGAAGTGAAGAAAAAGTAGAACTTAGTGAACTTGAACTATTAAACTATTGAACTTGAAATAATTGTCAGGATACTTGAACCTTAAGCCTTGATGTGTGATATAAAGAAAACACTTGGAGAGGCTATCCTTAACCCAGATAGTATCCCAGTGATTCTCTATCTTATTAACCTGTTTCATTGCTTTTTTTTTTTTAACATTTAACAACATCTGAATTTTTAAAAGTCTGTTTACCTGTTTATTGTATTTCTTCACATTTACTCTGTGAGAGTAGGGACTTTGTCTTTTGTTCCCTGCTGGAGAGCACCTAGTGTGCTTTCTGAAAAAGTTTGGACTCAAATGATCACAATATCAACCATATACCAGGCACTCAAAAAAAGTTTGTTGAATAAAGGAATTATCAACTTAACTCTCTTTCCTGATCTTTTTTTAAACATGTATATTCTGATAATATATGGGCTGTTTAGGATTTTTTTTTTATTTTGGCATATGATGGGGGTACAGATTTTAAGGTTTCAATAAATGCCCTTTCCCCCCACCCCCCACAAGTCTGAGTCTCCAGCATGACCATCCCCCAGACGGTGCACATCTCACTATGTATGTATGTATATACCCACTCCCCGCACCCCTGCCCAATACCCTATTACTGTAGTACCTATGTGTCCACTTAGGTGCTGCTCATTTAATACCAGTTTGCTGGTGAGTATATGTGGTTCTTGTTTTTCCATTCTTGGGATACTTCATTTGGTAGTACGGGTTCCAGCTCTAACCAGGAAAATATAAGATGTGCTATATCACCGTTGTTTCTTAGAGCTGAATAGTACTCCATGGTATACATATACCACATTTTATTAATCCATTCTTGGGTTGATGGGCACTTGGGCTGCTTCCACAGCCTTGCAATTATGAATTGTGCTGCTATAAACATTCGAGTGCAGGTGTCTTTTTTGTAGAGTGTCATTGGATCTTTTGGGTAGATGCCCAGTAATGGGATTGCTGGATCAAATGGTAGATTCACTTGTATTGCTTTAAGGTATCTCCAAATTGCTTTCCACAGAAGATGAACTAGTTTGCAGTCCCACCAGCAGTGTAGGAGTGTTCCTAGGATTTTTTTTTAATTGACAAAAATTATATATATTTATTGGGTGCAGCATGATGTTTTGAAACATGTACACATTGTGAAATGGCTAAATCAAGCTAGTTAACATATGCATTACCTCACATATTTTTTGTTTTGAGAACACTCAAAATATGTTTTTAGCAATTTTCAAGAATATAATACATTGTTATTAACTATAGTAATTATGGTGTATAATGTAATAGATGTCTTGAATTTATTTCTCATGTTGAACTACTAAATAATATTTTCTACCCTTTGACCAACATAGTCTAATCCTTCCTTCTCCTCCCAGCACCTGGTAACCACCATTCTACTCTCTGCCTCTATGAGTTTACTTTTTTTAGATTCTACATATAAGTCAGATCATGTGGTATCTATATTTCTATGCCTGGCTAATTTAATTTAATGTAATGTCCTCCAGCTTCATCCATGCTGTCACAAATGGCAGTATTTCCTTCTTTTTAAAGAGTGAATAGTAGTCCATCACATGATGGACTAGTAGTCTATCACATGATGTATATGTTGAAATAATATAATTGCTAGTATCTGTGAGGTGCCCTTTATAAAAGTTCAAATGCTATACAGAGATCATTATTAGAATTGTTATTAGACTGATTTCTTTAAGACCAAACAAGAATGTATAGAAGGGAGTAGCAAAGGCTATATCAGATAGGTTCATAGTCTCTCATGTGGGTGACTCACCCCGTTATTCAAACTAATAGTTGGATCTTGGCTCTGTGATTTCCTGGGTCAACTTGGATAAGCTATTTACTCTCTGCAAGCAACAAGGTATTTATCAGATCATATGTACCAACTGCCAGGTACATTAAATTACATAATGTATGTAAAATGCCTAATATGATCTCATGAATTCTAGATATTCAAGAAATCATTGGTACTATTGTTATTTTTTCCTAGCTTTTCTCACTTTACACAAATGTTTATGGAATATGGTCACTTGAATGGTCTTTAAAAGTATCATTTTGTGTGTGTGTGTGTGTGTGTGTGTGTGTGTGTTTAAGTATGTGCTTTCTCTTTAAAGAGGATATATAAACACATAGAAGGAAGCAGGGCATAAATACTGACATATCAGAATTCACATATGAAAGGTAGAGCCATTATTTATGGGTTTCATAAAGGGAAATTATAGGCTTCCTTATGTTCCACAGTGTCTCTCTTGTGAGCATCTATGTTAATACCTTCTGATTTCCCTTCCCTTAGTTTCCCCTAGGGAGACTGACCAGTCTGTGTTCTGTATTTTGAAGTGATGAAATGGTCTCTCCCCAAATGCACTATTACTGGCAGTATGACAGTGGGCAAAATTCTACATTTTTGGGGCCTCATTTTTAACACAGCCAGTATTAATCTTGGTTCGTGTCTTCATCTATTTATATAACAAATATTGAGGATCTACTATATGTCTGACACTGTACTATTTGCCTTAAATTCATTAATGCACAAAGCACTCTGCCTCTTTAGAGCTTACCTACACAGGTAAACAGATAATATAAAAATAAGTTTAATAAATAAGAAAAGCATATGGTATATTAATAGTAAAAATATGCTTATAAAATTGAATCAGGGAAAGGGGGCCAGGAGGGCAGTGGCTTGGCAAATTGAACACTAAGCAGGTCGTAAAGCTGAGTGTCAAAGAGAAGCTGAGATTTGGCCAAATATTGGAAAGTGGTGAGATAATTAGCCTAGAAGATATCTGTGGGAATAGTATTATAGAAAGATGAAACAGCTAGAGCTAAATCTCTCAGATAGATGTCCACCTAGTATGTTCCAAGAACAATAATTTTTGTGAAAACAAAGGAAATCATGTCAATGTGGGTACTTTGTCAGCTATGAAGTGATACATTAATATAGATGGTGTCATAATTAGTCCGGCTCTGTCACTAAATAGCCATGGCAACTTAGGCAAGTTGCCTTCTCTTGGCTCTATTTCCTCCTGTAAAGGGGATCTTGGAAGCTGAAGTCCCTCTTAGCACAAAAATTCTATGACTATAATGAATGTAATTTTAGTATTTTGTGTAGCTTTAAATTTTTTCTTATGCATTTATTATAATGAAAGTGAACCAAATAGAGTTGAAATGGGTATAAGAATTGATGAGAGGAGAAAAGAGTTAAACAAAAGCTTTTGTTATATAAATAATACGTTTCATCATTTAGACCATAGATATAAACTATATTATTTTCTAGATTTAAAATACTGTATTATACTTCAAACTTATCAAAGTCATGATAATAAGGAAAAAGTGAGAATGTGTCAAAGATTATAACAAGTACAATACAAGACATAACAAGTACAATTCAGTATTTTGGATATGATCATGGAAGAGACAAACTAGTGAAATCCAAATGAAGTCTATAATTTAGTTAATAGTGCTATACCTATGTTAATTTATTAGTTATGATAAATGCATCACTATTCTGTAAGATGTTAACATTAGAGGAAGCTGGGTGAAAAGTATATTATGCACCTGACCTCTCCATACTATCTTTAAAGCTCTTTTTAATCTAAAATTAATTCAATATAAAATGCTTTTTGAAAAGTATGTATGATGGCTAGGTGCAATGGCTCAGGCTTGTAATTTTAGCTCTTTGGGAGGCTGAGTTGGGAGGATTGCTTGAGGCCAGTAGTTTGAGACCAGCATGAGCAAGACCAAGACCCCATCTCTACAAAAAATAGAAAAATTAGCCAAGCATGGTGGCACATGCCCATAGTCCCAGCTATTTAGGAGGCTGAGGCAAGAGGATCTGTTAAGCCCAGGAGTTTGAGATTGCAGTGGGTTTTGATGACTTCGCTGTATTCTAGCCCAGGTGACAGAGCGAGACTGTCTCAAGGGAAGGAAGGAAGGAAGGAAGGAAGGAAGGAAGGAAGGAAGGAAGGAAGGAAGGAAGGAAGGAAGGAAGGAAGGAAGGAAGGAAGGAAGGAAAGGAGGGTATGAGAACATTTCCTCATGATTTATGCTTTCCTCAAACCTTAATAGCCATTACTTATTTTCAATTCTTAGAAGAAAATTGAAAACAAATAAGATATATATAACTTCATTAATGTATTAAAAAGACAAGTATATTTTCTTTAAAATAAAATTTTTGTTTAATAAATGTAGATGGAAACTATCAATAAGCTCAAAGGGAGGAAAAGCAAAACTATAAAATTATTGTAGAAATAAATAAATAAATAAAATATAGAGAAAATGCTTAGCTACAAAATTCAAGGCAGCAAAATACTAGCCTCTTTATGCTTAGAAATAAAATCTTTCTAATATGACTTAGGACAGAACCTTTCACATAATACGCAAAGGGCATGTGTTTGTTTATTTAATGTGAAATCATAGCTCTATTCATACCAGTCATTAAAACCTGCATACAGTTCTGATGAAAAGTGTTGTGATGGAATAGAGTTTCCTACATAGAGACTTCCCAACTATGTTTCTTGCAGGACCTGGCATAATCTTCTCTAGATTTTCCAAACCTCCTCCCTGCCAAGAACCCTTCACTTGGAAAATAAAGTTCACAATGTCTTTCCTTGACCTTGAGAGAATATAACAAGAATAAATGAGATAATGTCTGAATAATGCTGTGACATCTCAGATTAAGGGGACCTTATCACTGCAATATAATAAAGACAAAATTCGCCTCTTTGTCTAATTTTTTAAGTGGGTGATGAGTACATTGACTGATATATGGATCTTTCTCAAAGCTCAGTGTGACCATTTTGATGTCTAACAAAACAATTAGTCTATGTCCTCAATATATCTTATTCGGCATCAGTTCACAACTTCTTGGCAGCCAATTTTCCTAGAAAATCACATAAAAGTGCCAGCCAGCAGGAGGCTATAAGCGCTATCTCCTTGTCAGGTTGTTCCAAATTTGGGACAGCAATGCCAAATTTGAACGATGGAGTTCTTTACAATTTGTCATACTTTTTGATGTGTTCCAGCATAAAAATACTTGAACATAAGAGGCAAAGGCTACAGGGAAGCACTGCCCAGAATGATAAGTCAGAGTATGGAGAAGAAAATGGCAATTCATAGGAAGTGCTTGTTCAAATAGTGAAATAGCCTATCAGAGAAAACAAAAAAAGCAAAAAATTTTTACTAGAAAAAAGAGTAAAATGTAAACTATCAGCTGAACTTTCAAATAGAAGACTTTGATAAGCAATATTGTTGTTAATAGGCATTTACATACAGCAGAAACAATAGAGGCATTGGGATTTGGAAAGGATTATCTTCCTTCATAAAATGGAAATATGAAGAATGCCAAAGCAGAAAGTATACAGAGCAAAAGGGTGGGGGGCAGACATCATATTTCTCCCTAATTTTTCTCATTCAAACTTGAAATTCTGAACATAATGCAAATACAGAATATGCCACAGATTTCCTGATGACTTGAAATGGTTCTGTCAGGGGTGTCAATATGATATTTCAAATATGTAGTGTTTGTCTTCATTTGAAATTGGATCCAAATATTTTGAAAAATTTACCAACCTGGGGAAATAAAAGGAATTGCTGGCTATTCTTAACTCTGAGTCTTTCCTTTATGTTCCACTACTCCTTTGGCATATTCATACACTTGAGCAAATAGGAAAGATAATGAGAAACATACTTTCTCATGGTATTTCTAATTAGAAATAACATAAAGAGGAAAAAATTTATCAAATTATTTATAAATGAAAACCCTCTCTGAAAGCAAGTTCCCTACAATATTTTCTATTGGCTTTCACAGGTGGGCACTCAGCAAGAAGCCTTTGGCTGTACATTGTGTGGTGAAGAGCAGCACCAAGATCTAACTCAGCAACCTCAGTCATAGCTCACATACTGATTATTTTCTTACCAGGAAGCTAGAATTATAAAGTGCTCGCATGGCTCACTGAGATAATGTGTTATTTCTGCTTTCTACAAACACAGGTTGTCACCAGTGTTTGTGGTAGATTGGGGTGGAGGCTTTACATAAAACAAGATTATTGTGTTACTTACTGATGGTTCCTAGTGAATACTACGTTTGATAAGAAAAGAAGCAATTAAAAAAGGAAGAAAGGAAAGAGAGTAAGGAGGGGAGGTTATACAGTTTATAGAAGAAGAGATTTATAACATTTATGGTTTTTGTAGGCTGATTATAGTCAATCATTAAAAGAGATAAAATAATCTTTCAGGGATTAATCTAATTGATCATGTATATTGTTTCAATACAAATACTACATGTAACAAAAGTGTAATAATGAATTTGAAGTAAAAGTCAGAATTCATTTGCCTTGTCAGCAGCAATGGTCTTTTCTGTTACGCAGAAAATTAATCATTGATTTAAAGAATAGCTGATTGTCCTGATGAGTAACATTTTATCCATAGGCCATCATTATGTACTTTATTTACAAGAGGAGGATTGGAGAGCATTTCAGCCTAATGAAATTAGTTTTAAAAGTTTGCCAAACTATAAATTATAAATTTGCAATGCAATTTCTATTTTGTGAGCAATTTTTAAAATCCATAGACAGAGAATTTTTTAAATATTGACTTTTAACTCCACATCCATGTTACTTGCCATATAGTCTAAATAATCCTGTTTGATCAAAATAGGAATACTTAAATTATTCAAATTATTCTATTCTGCTATATTAAGGACTTGGTCAGAAGAGCTAAGCAGCTGAGTATCTATAATTTGTGAAATTCAGTTGATTTTCAGTCAGTACCAAAGCAAATAGACCATCTTGTCTTTAAAAAACAAGATATATAAACAATTATCTGCTCCATTTTATTTTTATTACAATGCATATATCCTGATGAATTACTAACTCAGCAGAGAGCAATGTGGTATAATGGAAAGACCAAGGGATATAAAGTCAAAAGACCTTTGTTTGAGTCCTGGCTCTGCAATTTACTAGATACGTGACCTCAGGCAATTGATTTAATCTAGCTCAATGTGTTTCTTGCTGTGTGTACCTCTTGTGGGGATAAAATGGGGTAATGTCTGTAAATGTCTATTCCACCCAATAGTAGGCATGAAATGGTCAAAAGACTGTCCTCTGAGCTACAGCAACCAGGGAGAGTGTTTAACAGCATCACACAAGAGTGTCATGGTGCTGCACAAAGGAGGAATCAGTTTTCAACCTAAACCTCAAAAAGAAAGTTACTTTTCAGCCCAAGAGAGTACAAAATAATCCTCCCCATGCCTCAGTGTGGTAGATAGAACACTGTGGATGAGAGATGAAATACAGACATAAAACAGTGCACCAAGACTGAAGAAAAAAAGAAACACCACTCCTAAAGCATTAAATTAATACAGCAGACAGACATTCTGCAGCGTATATGGGAAAGAATAAACCATTACAGAAATTAACTGATCAAACAATGGGTGCTAGGAGTAAACTTTGGACATTGGCAACAAAAGAGACCCAGATAATTTCCAGATATTAAGGATTTTAAATAAAGAATAGAATCGTTGGTATGTATCGAACAAGAACACGATCATAGTAGTGAGAACTAGGTGAATTTGAAAGATAAAAAATGTATACTATATCAGAAACAAAATTATTTCCCTAGTTTATATGTCTGTGAACATACATGTATATATGTTATATATAATATATATCATTTATTTTGTATATATATATGTATTACAGATGTTTATATAATCTATTATATAGTAAAATGTACATGTACACAGATTTAATTCTAGACTCCTAGTCAATCTTACTTACTATATCGTCCCCCTGCCAAGCTCTGAGTTACTTAACGAACTCTGGATATTGTTATAATATAAATTTCAGTTAAGATATTGGAACCTTGGTTGCATAAATGTCAGTAAACAACCTCACTTAATGAATTCAGACTGTTTTGGTTTGAGAATGTGCTACATGATAAAAGCTCTTAGGAAACTTAGAAGCTTGTTTGAAATTACTTTATTCCAAGTTGTATCTCAGGTACCAAAATATCTTTGACCAAAAGAATGGTCCTTCTCTGTCTGGGAACATCTTTGAGAAACACCTCTGAAAGAGATGCCCATGGAAAGGAAATCACTTAAACACACAAATTTGGCAATCAGAATAGATATCACAGTAAGAATATTCTTAAGTATAGTAACTCATAACTTTTACAAAAACTTAGGGCTCCCCGCTAGCTTTTATCTTTCATCACTACCTGATTTCTTCAGAGAGGTATATTTGCATTTGATAACCACAAGCCTAAGTACATTTTAAAGCACAAGAGTCATTTTAGAAAATATCCTATAGTGTATAGGTTTTCAGCTATACCTTTATAGCTTGGGTGTTTTTGTGTTTATAGATCTACACAAAAATGTTTTTACAACAAATTCCTGTAGGAGTTATTCAGAAGATGATGTCTAGGGGCTGATTCACCCAACAGGAATAATTCTTTTCCAGGAATTATTCTGTGATGATGACTCCCAGAACTTAGCCAACTGGGATACCAGTGGAGTGACTGCTTCCTTAGAAAAGGACTGTTAAGAAAGCTTCCTTTTCAGTACCTGAAGAGGTTGACACTCCCCTAAGGTTTTTACATGGATAGTTTATTTTAACATTTGTAATAGCCCTATGAAGAAAAGTTTATCTTTTGCAGACGGAAAAACTTGTGCACAGGGAGGTTGAGTGACATGCAAAACATCATACAACCAGGCAATTTTGGAAAAGGGTTTTGAACCCAGGTGCTCTGATTCCAGAGTCCCCATTATTAACATCTATGCTGCCTTTAAAGCATCTGTCTTCTACAGTCATTTCCTATGTTCCCTAACAAGTGCCCTCCAGTGAAAGCATCTGTTTCTGGAGCCGAAATTTAGCTTAGCCAGCTGATCCAGGGATTTGCTCTTTAATTGTACTTGCCCACAACATTTACACAGATCTGATAAAGATATTGATCACTTAAGGCCCATGAATACCCAGCTCCACTTCATGCAGCACCAAGTGTAGCATTTCTTTTCTTTCTGTATCGTACAGAAGCCTAAGTTGATATTAAAAGGTTGTGGTAGCATGAAACCTGCTTTGAGACAATCAGCTTAAGTCATTGGCTCTTCAGTGTTATCCTATTTATACCAGTTCATTATATTGTACTTAATATGAAATTACAATGATTCATAAGTGCAGCTTTCTTAGACTTAATTAGACTCTGAAGAATTATTAAACATTTGACAGCACATTGTACATTTGATTTTGGTATTGAATTCTCATTGATATTAATGCACACACAATGTAATATAATGTGTTCCTCTGACTGTGAGCTTATGTAATTTTTCTCAGTTTAACAGCTTTTTGGATGCCAGATTCTCTAGGATGTTTAGCACATAAACATTTTCTAACAAGTTAGATGTTGCTCTTAATTAAAGATAAGGCAATTTAATCAGGTAAAGAACAGTGTAAAGACCATTTCAATTAAGGGAAAGTCATCTGAGTTCTAAATTTCAAGTCTGCCAACTAAGTAAAGTATCAAGTGTACTATTTAACTGTATCAGTTTCCTCATCTCTAAACATCAATGTATTTAAAAAGATTGTTCCTATTCCTTTTTAGAGCTAAAATATGATTTAACAAATTGTTTTTGTAGATTCCATCATAGAAAGAGCTGTATTACTTAATCAGAGACCTGATTTCACCAAATTCAAGTACTTCATGGCTCTTATCAAATTGTTCATTTTAATATGCAGAGGATAGGAATTCTACTTAGGTTAATCTTATGTTTCTTTCTTATTTATTAAGATCTTGAAAATATTTATCTTGTTACAAAGACATAATTGAGTAATAAAATGGTCAAATTGGAGTTAGATAGCACTTTAAATGAATCAGGTATGTATTCAAGTATTAAGTTAGTAATAAATAGTTCTTATACTACTGAAAATGTTTAGGAAACCTATAAGCTCCTGCATAAGAACATATAAATACTTAGCTTAGCTCCTAAACAGTTTCAGCAGCAGCACCAGCAGGGCTTACTGCCCTACAGAATGGATCTTCTAGTTTAAACACGTTTTTAAGCTTCTTGGATTTATTAGTTCTTGAAAAAATGATTATTAGTAGAAGAAAAATAAATGTTAACTTTCTACAATCTAATATGTAATCATATACAAATGTAGCATAATAAACTGTTTTTTATTACAATTTCATCACCTGAATGAAAATTATAGTGTTAGTGCTTTTAAGAGATGGTTCTATCTGCATGCACAGTGAGAGAGAGTTCGCATAATGGTCTGTAAGGCGTATCAAATTTATTCTGTGAGGTAGATAAAGGTCTTTTAAAGGTCTTACTCCACTTGTGGAATGAATTTCTTATCGTGTATGAATTCTGAGTGTAACATGTTTTTTTTTTCCCCCTGCAGAAATGTGGTTTGTTTTCAAAAAGAAGAGAATAGTTAAAGAATTTCTCTACTATATAGGAGAACAATTTTTAATTAAAGAAAAAATTACACCTGGCATGATTATTAGCATTAAAAATAATACTTCATTATACAGAAAATTGTTGAGGAGAAATTATAAAAAATACATCTATTCACGAAAGGAAGGAAATATGAATACTGAAATTTGACCAATAGAAATAAGACTACATTTAAATTTAAAAAAACAAGAGGCCGTAATATATTATTTCAGTTCCTCTCTGGAACTGAAATAACGGCAAGTTGGAAAGATATATTTAAAGTATATTTTATCTTTCTTAGGGTTCATCCTCACAGAGTTTCCATTTATACTAATGCTTTAAAAATATTTTTAAATTTAATTGACAAATTAATCCTCTTATGCCATCATGGGAAGATTTTCCAATATAGTATATGCTATTCTTTACAACCATATAACCATTGGCATTACTATTATTATCATTATTATCTGTATTTCTATAGAAATCGAGATGTATAAACATTGAATACTTGTTTAACAAACCTCACTGAATTCCTAATATGCATATCCACTAATTATTTTAGTAGTCCCAGGGAAGGAGTAACTGCCCTGACCTCAAGAAGATAAAATACTGGGGAAAAAAAGCAAAAAGAAACATATTATTAATATAAAATTTTATAATAGTCATTCTATACTTCTAATGCTAGTCATATGAGAAATATAAGTTCAAATATGTTAATCATTGAAACAACAATATTCACCTTTCTTGATACATATGAATATAGCCACCATTAGGACAAAATCTTTTGTTTTATTTACTACTATACTAAGGTTTAGATACCTGGCACATAATAGACCCTCAAAAATATTTTGTTAAATGAATTAGGTGTTGAATATAACCATTATTTTTTCCTTATTTGCCTCACTCACCCTAAAGAGATAAGTCTACTATGACTGGCATGGCCTTTTGTTCATGATATGGCTTTGGTCAAGAATTGTTGAATAAATGAGGGAATAAACAACATGGCTATTTGAAAGTTTTACTGCCAATTTGGAAGTATTACACTGATCAACAAAATTTATGGTTGAAAAGTACTTTTATCTTTATCTTCAAGTTTAACTATTTTGTATCATTCCAATGACATAAAAATATATTACCTTAAACAGAAATTCTCTTATTTTCTATGTCTCAACATTTTGTCTTAAGTTTTGTTGCTATATTGTGTATCTACAATATCATATCTGATATTTATTTTCTTCTTGCATTTTTTCCTTTAATATTTGGCAGTCCTGTGCAGATAGAACATGTAAGGCAGCTAAAATAAAAACTAACAGAAAGGAATAACAAAGAAAAATCAACAAAGAAATATACCTTAGAAAAATACTATTACATTTTCAGAGAATGCAGATAGGTATCATGTAGACATTTATATAATCTTTCAAAACCAATAATCTGATCAGAAAATGCTTTGAGTTTCCAATCATCCAAAATTAGAGTTCAGATAAAAAGCCTCCATTGAAGAAGGTAAATGATGGAAAGAAAGTTTAAATTACTTGTCCATGATAAGATAGCTGAGAATAAAACATACTACTACTTTCTCAGCTCCGAAGTATAGCTACTTAACTTCTTTGGGTTTATAAAACTTTTCCAGAAGATATAAGACAACTTTCCTTGATAAGTCAATGAATATCCTTGTGATTGCCATCTTTATTCCTAAAGAGATGCATATCCGCTATCTCTGGGCAACGAATACACTTGCTGCCTCTCCCACTTTTGTTATAGTATCATCCTTCACAGTTTTTTTTGCTATGGTTTCCTTCTTTAATATGATCCCATTTGCTTTTAGTTTTTCAAAATTCTTCACAATTATTAGTCTACCCTGAAGTTTCCTTTTTGTTTTCCAAAAATGATTATGGATTTTAAAAATATACATGTTCTCTCATTTGTATGTAATTGAGGAAAGTAGGGTAGGCCATAGAATGTGTTTCATATGCTTTCTTCAAAAGGATATTTGATAATTTGTTATACTTTTGTCAGTATGTCTAGTAGTTATGTCTAAAATTCCTTTATGGAGAAGAGATTCATTTTTTAAAAATTTCCCTGGAGAACACAGAATGTCTAAATTTCACAATAAAGTGTAAATATTTTATATCATCAGAGTCAAAGAGAACTGTTGCTCACTTACTTGATATTTGAAATTAAGCAAGTTGGCTTATTATTCCGAGCCCATTTTTCTCATACTCAAAATGGTGATAGGTGCCTTCTTATAAAAGTTCTTCCCTGAGTTAGGATCTATCAGAACTCTTAAACTACTTATGAAGAAAGACTGGTTTTATTTTTATTTATATATTTACCAATACATGATAGGTGTACATATTTTCAGGTTACAAGGCTATTTTGGTACATTCATGTACTGTGTAATGATTAAATCAAGGCAATTGAGATATCTATCACCTTAAACATTTAGTTTTTATTAGTGGAATAGTTTATTTGTTTTAAATTTCTAGTCTTTCTAAGATTGATACTTTGTGAAATATAAAGTCATATACTTGGATTTTCTGGAAATATCAAACTGCTACAAAAGTTTCTAAATACTACTATCACTCTTTCTGTTTTTCTCACTGAGGACCAGGAAGAGAATCTGCAAACTGCCCTCAGTTCACAGACCACACTTTGAGGGGGAGTTCTCTCTTAGACCATGTGCTATCTCCTTTTGCTGGGAGCCCACACAGGGCTCTCTGCTGTGCTGTGGCTTCCATCATTACACACTGCTCACTGCCTCCCGCTCTATGCTTTATCCGGCTATCGGCACGTCCCAGAAGATGATGCAAATTTCCCCATGATTATGCATATGTACATATTGCCTAGAATTATTTCTCTCGCTTTGCTGAAGCAGTAATCTCCCATATGTTGTTTGTTTGTTTGTTTTCCCAAAACTGAGCTCAAAAATTATATCATTTTAAGAACTCCCTGACTTTTTGAAATAGAGAGGGGTCCTCTTCCTCTCCAGTCTCATAGTTACAATATCCTTTAGCTACCTCTATTACACCAATTATCTTTGTGGTTTGTAGCTCTGTTTGCTTTTTTGTCCTCCTCCTATCAGAGGTTTACTTGCCCTCTAGTGCTTTCTATCCTGTTTCTTTGGACGTTGAGAGTATAATGGCACAGTACCTCCCTCATGGAAAGTGTTTAGTGATTGCATATTTATGAATAAATGCAAATCATTAGTGTGTTTTATATTTGCTGCAGTATAGAACGAGACCCTATTTTAATTTTTCTACTATAAAGTCAGTATTCTTTTTCAATCAGATGACTCCTATTTTTATCCAATTCTGAGAAACTCTCAGCCATTATTTTGTCAGTTATTGTTTCTTCACTAGCCATCCTCTTTATTCCTTCTGGAATTCTTATTCAACATGTGCTGGGCTTTCTCAACATTTATTCTGTGAGTTTTTTAATATCTTTATTTTCTATGTCTTTCTCTTTTGTTCATCAATATGTTTGATTTCCTCATTGCAACAAACTCGTCTTACTATTAACTCACTCTTTTTTTTTAAAAGAGTGAAATTTATGTTGAAATTTATTTTAATGACTGAACTTTTTTTCATTTTCAGATTTTCTATGTATAATAAAATATTGCCATGATTCATAAGAGGAGTCCAAAATTAAATATATTAAATATGGAATTGGGTTATTTTAAGAGAATATGTTATGAATTACTGTCTTTAACATATATACTATGTTAGTACAGAGCATATATCTAGTTCTGATATCTTCACAGACTATTCAGAGAGAGTTAAGCTCCTCTTCGTTAATCTGACTTTGAGGTTCTTCTTATATTCGGCACTCAATAATTTCCCTTTCATTTTTCTGACACTTGTTAAGTAAATATTAAATTATTATATTTGATACACTACTGCTTTGTGTTGTAGTATGGGGGAGTTTATTGTGTCAGTTCACCTCACTAAAGTTTTCTAGCAAGTAGACTATGTGTATCCTAGACTAGGACTCTCCCCTCTGCTTTCTGCTCAACATGAGGGCCAGAGCCAAGCCAGGTATTTTAAGCCAGTACTCTCAGTCTTTGACACCCTGGTCTAATAATTCTGGGTGTTAGACATACACTTGAGGCCTATATTCATTCACCCTGTCCTTAATTCGACTAACTCATACTATGGGATTATTGAAGTACTGACTAGCATGAAAGTCCTTAAAGAATTTTCTATCCTCTTCTAAATGCATCTCAATGTAATATCTCAAAAAATATTTACATTGCAATAAGTTTACTAATAGTTAGCAAGTATGTCAGAATTCTACTTCTGTAAACAATAAGTGTCATTCACAAATTTTGTAATTGTGCTAGCTTAGATGATATTTCTGATATAATAAATGAGAGGAAAAATAAGGAAAAACACTGAATTCAAAGTTTCTTTTTCATTTAGAGTTACATAGTTTTACTGTCTTCATATTTATTGCATGTTAAAATGGTACTGAAGTAACTTCAGCATATAACACCACTGCAGAAGGAAGATTACAAAAGTTTCTTTCCCTATAATTTAAGAACAGTAACAAAGGAAAATTAGATAAACAAATGAAAAAGAAAAACATATCACAGCATTCATAATAAGATAGAGTCTCAAGTGTATACCATAAATTGTGACATGAGCAATCCAGAGATGGAAAGAAGATACCCAATATCCACACACAGCTACCACTTCTCCACCCTACAAAATGTGGGAGCACCATAGGTCACCATTATCTTGAAAATTGCTATTGAGACCTTACAAACAACTTGAGTGGAAGCAAACTGAAAAGCATGAGTGGGAGTCCTGGAGAAAACACTTACCATTAACATGAAAAAATAGAAACCCACTAAAGACAGGAGAGTTGTTTAACCATATTTCCTAGATGGAAAAAAAGGTAGAGAGAAAATGATGAATAGTCACTCATCACTAATTAGTCTCTCTAACTTTCAACAAGCAATATTAAGACTGGGGCAAAATTAGTACCTGGGAGAGGGCAAACGGAGGTGTAGGAAGAATCAAATAAAGCCTCACTTGACATTTTACTCCTCCAAGGAAAAAAAAGTAATAATGACAGGAGCCAAAACATTGACTTTGCCTGCAAGAAGGAAATGAGCGTTAACAACTCCTACAGTAGTAGGAATGGAAGGAAATTTTCTTCATTAAATAAAGGTTATGTTAATTGAGCTCCTCAGAGAAGAAAACAGACGCCAATATAGGATTAAGTGTACAAGTATTTTATTAAATTCCTGAGTGAGAGAACATGGAAAGGAGCCAGGGAGCTAGGACAGCTGTCCGATAATGAGGCAAGTTACACCCTAAGTAAAGGAGAGAAGGGGGAAAGTTTTTGTGGAAGCATTCTAGACCGAAGGGCAATTTAAGGAAGATTCAGCAAGATCGTTGAGGAGTCTTTAAGCCAAAGTCAGCCATCAGTGGAGTCCCAGGTGTCTCAAGAATGAACCAAGAATCATGACACATGGGAGAATTCAGATGCCATGAACTGTTATTTCCTTTTTTTAAAATTTATATCAAAAAGTAATTTTTGTAAAAAGAACAAGTAAAGAAATATATGGATCATTCTTGGTTGGGCCTAACTTGGTTTTCTGCCATGCTCAGTCATTGGCTGGGAAAGCACAGCCTCAGAGCAAACACAGCACTGAATTTCAGAGAGCAGCAGCGAGGGCCCTCAGGCAATTGTCCTCCATCCCCAGTCTGCAAGGCATATTCTCACAGCTGACATGAGGGTGTATGCTGGAACTCTGGAGCAAATATCTTCCATGGTGGAAAAATAGAAGCACTCTCATTAAACTTAATGAGATACATTATACTGATGATTTTAGCTAATGCAATATGATAGGTAGAAGAGGAAAATATTGGAAATAAAAGACACAGTTGTTGTAATCTATAAATAATATAGTTCTTTATAAAATCCAAGTGAAAGTATTTTATAAATTCTTAACACTAATAAGATAATTCAGCAAGTGAAATGGGTATAAGGTCAACATGAAACAATCTTACCTAAAAGCACACCCAAAGTATATTAATCCTCCCAGTCAATAAGAAAAAAACCTCACCCAACTCAAGAGTAAAGTCAAAAGACCAATATAAAATGAACAAATAGTTCATTTTATATTGATCATAAAAAAGCAAGGTAAAATGACAAAGATAAATCATTCTACTCCCATTTAATTGAAAAAAATTCTGACATTTCTAACTATTGATAAGGGTCTGGGTAAAATTGAAACTTACAGCATTCTGGTAAGAGGGTGAGCTAGTATAATGACTTTGGAGAGCAACTTGCAACTGACTCATAGTAAAGCTTAATATACACATAACCCAATTCCCAGCAATTATACTTCTAGGAATAAGATCCAAGAAACGCTTGCACTCCTGAACCTGGAAACACATTCTAGATATTTTCTGAGTTATGAATAATATGAAGGAAAAATTGCAGCCGTCCCATATTAGAACTACTCAAAGTACATAGTGCTGCTCTGTGAACAGTTTGTTACCAACATCCTGCAAGATAATGGTCTTTCTACAGAAGGCAAATCAATTACCTCCTAACTACATCGTTTGCACATGCTGTTTTGTTTTGTTTCATAGCTTGACTTTCTGGATGAATAAAACAGTAAATTAATATGCATTGTGATGGAAGCTCCTTATCTCATTACTGACCAGGTACACACAGTTTTCAGATCATGTACTTTGAGGAGCACTGACTCACATGAACACAAAAAGGGAAGGAATTTAAAAATTATAGCATCTTCATACTCTGCAGTAGCATACCAAGGAGGGGAGTAGGGGTGAGGGAGTGGGAGTGGTCTACCTCAGTGCAAGCAAAGAGAGGGAATTGTGGAGAATTTAACAAAAACAATAAAAGCAACAAAAAAGGGCAATTCTAAACAATATTAGTGAAAACAAATGTCACTCTCTTCCTGGAATGTATTTCCCACCCTATGCTTCTTCTCCCATTCCCACTTTGCTTTGTCACTGGTGCAATAAAATACAATATAGAGTTAAACTAGGATTGCATGTACATACATTTAAAAATCATTTTAAAAATCACAATAAGCTGTATCTGTATATTTGTTTTATGAATATATTATACAAGTATAAAATTGTGGGCAGTTAAATTAAATAGCAACTTATTGTTAGTAGACAGTGATGGAGAGGAATGAGATAACAAAGGGGCCTAAAAGGGACTTCAACTGAGCCTCAATAAATAAATAAATAATCTGAAACAAATATGAAAAAAGAAAAGACACATACTAAAGATCACTTTCAAATTTATTTTACGCAAAATACATATTTACTTCTAAACATGGTGCCCTGTTTCAAACATTTTTTGAATAAGTAAGAAATATATGATCCATAGAATATATATGATCATAAGAAATATATGATCCATATATTTCTTTACTTGTTCTTTTTACAAAAATTACTTTTTGATATAAATTTAAAAAAAGCAAATAACAGTTCATAGCATCTGAATTCTCCTATGTGTCATGATTCTTTCATTATTCTTCCTTCACATTAGTAGGATAACTAGTAGTTATTTCATAATTATGACTTCTACTCAAAGATCTTCATTTAACAGGTTATGATACACTTACACTTTTCATCAAAATTTGTAAGAAAAAAGTCCTTGGTGTAAATACAATGAAATAGCACCTAACACCTGTTAGGTCAGCTAAGATTAAAAAAGTAATAATAAGTGTTTGCAAGGATGTGGAAGTCAAAAAACTAAGAATAGAACTACCATTATCCAGCAATCCCATTTATGAGTATATTATATCCAACACAATTGAAATCAGGATCTCAAAGAGATACCTGCACCTCCATTTCCTTGCAGCATTATTCACCATAATGAAGACATGGAATCAACCTAAATATCCATTTGATAGATGAATGAATAAAGAAAGTGTGGCACATACATACAATTCAGCCTTAAAAAAGAAGGAAATCCTGCCATTCGTAACAACAATGGTTATTGCCAGGGACTGGGCAAGGGGGGATGGAGAGGTGTTGGTCAGAGGCTACAAAGTTTCACTTATGCAAGAAAAATAAGCCTTAGAGATATACTGTACAGTATAGTACCTATGGTTAAGAAATACTGTATTGTATACTTAAAGATTTGCTAACAGGGCAGATCTTATGTGTTTTTATCACAAAAAAACTTTAACAATAATGATAAATAACGATGGCAGGAAAAATCTTTTATAGGTGATGGATAAGTTCATGGCATAGATTGTGGTAATGATTTCACAGGTGTACACATCTCCAAAATCATCAAGTTATATACATTAACTATGTATACTTTTTGTATGTTTATTATACCCTAACAAAGTGATTTAAAAATCATTATTAAAAGTATGTTTAATCTTATTAGGCATTGTACACGAATATTTTTAAACCATTACAAATATATTTAGGATAAGTTTTTAAGATACAGAAACACTTAATGCATTGTTTTAAATGTCTAAAAAAAGTTAATATTTAAAAAGCTACAGAAAGATATAGTTTTAAGTTATAGATGGAGGGAAAAAAGAGTAATATTATGTAAAATTTCTTTTTATAATACAGATAAAATTACAAAACCTATGGTACTCTGAAGACATAGTCAAGATATTATCCTTTTTCAAACAGAAATATATATGAACTATCTGATACTTTCCATTATTGTTTTATTTAAATCACATTCAATTAAATAGTAGATAGCAACTAGAGCTTTGTATTTTAATTAAGTATTATTAAGTTCCCATATAATGAAATTGGCAGATGCTCTCTGTTTGGGGGGAGAATGATTAGGAATTAAAGCAACTGAGAAAAGCAATGAGGAATCAAACATAATATGAGATATAAAAGCATCATATGACATCTATTATTAATCCATTGTTTTTCTAATACTGCACTTATAAACCTGAGCACTGACATTAAAGCTAAACTAATAAAAATGAGTAGAGTAATTTCTTTTATAAGGAATGTAGTTTGGGGGTGATTTTTAATGAAAGAAGCTTTTTAAAAATTCTAAAAATAATATTATGCCATCTTCACAAAATTATTTCAATTTTCTGGTTTTTAAAAATCCTTAGGGTGCTGTTTTTAAAACACTATGTATGTTCTTTTTGTTCTCTTCCATTAGATAAAAGGGATTTATTCTCAAATGCAGGTAAAACAAAATAGAGCACTATCATTTTTTTATTTAATAATGCAGATTAGATTTAAATTTACTGCAGAAATCTTCCTAAATTGATTATTTTGAGAATGGGATACTACAATTTGCCTGTTTAGTGTTATCAGAATATTCTTACTACTAAAATGCTGAGAAGATGAGTTTTAACTTGTTCTTTTCAGTATTGAAAACCTGTTTTGATGGTACGTTTTCTAAACATTGCTATCATAGTCTTTATTTTACTGAAGTACCTCAGTGCATGACCACACAAGACATGAAGTACCATTGCCACAGTTGTTATTTGCCTAAGAAAGAGGACTATAAATAGTGTCAACCTCTGGAAAACTTACAGAGTCAATCAAGTTCATTTTTGTCATCTCCACTTATTCCCACACCATATTTTAAGTGTCAAAGAGCTAAAAGCCATTTTCCCTTCATCTAAAGGAAAGAGCAACATTTCCTTTGACCTGAGCTTAGATGTAGAATGGACACATGTTGAAGGAAACAGTCTCCCCTCCACTCTCACTCTCTTCCTGCCCACGCCAGTCTAGGGCAGTGAGGATGCGTTTTGGCTCTTTCTTACCTGCACTTAGAGAATATCCTTTAATGGTTGTAGTGATAAAAGGCTCAAAATGTAAATTCCCAGGATATTCTATAAAAATGAATTTCAGTCAAAATGCTATTAACAAGCTGGTAGTCATTTTCTGCTGCCTAAAGCTCACAAGCAACCAGGGAAATTAACATGGGTAGAGGGATCCACTAAAGAAGCCCTCAGGGAGCTGAAGAACAGTGGGAATATCAAAGTGGAAGATCATGAATGGAGCACAATCATAAAAATAATGATAATCATAAGAATAATAGCTAACACATAGAACATGTAGTGCTTAATTTGTGCAAGGTATTGCTTTAAGTCTTTCACATACATCATTTAATTCTCACAACAATCCTTTGGGGAATGAAGTATGATTATCCCCATTGTACAGGTGAGAAACTGAGGCATAGAAAGGATGATTAACTTGCCAAAGGCCACAGCTTGTAAGAGTATTTCAGTGGATGCCTGTGAAGACCAAAGACCCCAGTTATTAGAAATAAGATTTAAATGACACAATCTTACATTTTTCAACGTGTATATATGAAAGTATCAGTTTCTGTTGTGTTTATGGATGATAATGATGAACATCAAATAATATATAATTCCCAAGCAAATTAATAACAATAATAACAGCTATTTTTGAGGACAGACTACATGACAGGTACTGTTTTGAGAGCTGTTTCATGTATTATTTAGTTCAATCCCCATGATAATTTTTAAGGAAAAATAGTATTATTATCCCCTTTTTACATATGATGAAACAGAGGAGACAAAGGTTAGTATCCTGTTCAAGGTGAGAGGATCCAGGCAGAGGCAGAGGATCCAGTATCCAAACCCAGGTGGTTCGGCTCCAGAGCTGTGGCTTTGCATTGGTATGCATTCTATATACTGAATAATAAAAAAAAAAGTTGAGAAAACTATTTTTAATTGCACAAAAGCAATAGTACCTACTAACTCTAAAGTAATTACTTTAGAGAATAATGACAATTATTTATATTAGTTTACTAATTTACCATAAGATTTACTTGATAAACAACGTAAAACTCTATGTAAGAAAGCAGAATTTTTGTGGTTTACAACTCTTCCATCATATCCACGTGCTTACAACAAAAATTCTAAAATTGGGAACATTGCTTTAATAACAATGATATTCCCTGATATTTGATAGTAACTTAGATCAATCCTATCCATCCACAATAGCTGTCTACTAGTTTCCTCCTGAAATATGTAACAGTAATTCCTGAGTAACCCAGGTACACTTTCCTCCTTAAAGTGATCTGATTACCCTGACCTATTTTGTTATTTTAATATTTGAAGTCATAGAGTAATTTGAATAGTTACTTACGATGTATTATATAATAAGCTTAGTTCCTTCAACTTCATTATGAATTTCTTAAGGGTAAGAACCATACTTAATACACTTGTCTATTATTTTTAATGAAGTGTGTTCTATATTGTTAGGGATCCATATATATAGGGAAATGGTGTACATCTGACCTAACTAAAGTAAAGGTGCTTACAAAAGGACTATGGTAGACATTTCATAGAGGCAGCCTGTCAAAAAGACACCATAATAGTGATATAGCACCTCTCGTATATTCCTGGATACAGCTGGAACCCATTCTACTAAGTGAAGTATCTCAAGAATGGAAAAACCAGCACCACATGTACACACCAGCAAATTGGTATTAATGGATCAATACCTAAGTGGACATATAGGAGTAACATTACCGGGTGTTGGTAGAGTGGGAGTGGGGAGGAGGGGATGAGTATATACAACCACAACGAGTAAGATATGCAACGTTTGGGTGATGGACATACTTGAAGCTCTTACTCGAGGGGGAAGGGAGGCATGGGCAAGATATGTAACCTTAACACTTGTACCCCCATAATACGCTAAAATAATAAAAAAAGACACCATAATAAACTTGTGAGGTCTTCTAGAGATACCGTAAACAACTAAAGTCTTTTCCTTTGATACTGACTAGTTGGCCTGTGTAAAAATAAATGAGCTAGACTCACTTCTTTGCTATTTACCCACTAATCACTAACCCTAACTATGTACAAACAGAAAACTCTTCTCAGTTAGCTGTAGTGTGGTATTCTTCCTCTCTCTTTCCTCTCCTCTATCAAGCCTGTTTTCCTTCTTGTTGGATAGAATCAATCGTATGGATTCATCTCCTTTGCCTACGAGTAAACAGCATGATGGTAATGAACTTGAACTCTTGACACACTCAGTTGCTTTTTGTCTTCTTGATTTGTCTTAATGATAGTGATAAATAACAGCTACCAAAGTTTATGTTCTGTTTCTTTTTGCATTTCTAATAGCTTTCAACTTATATTATTATTTGGCATTCTTTTTGTTACATAAACATCCTTAAGTTTTAAAGGATTGCCTAAAAGAGAATGACACCTTTTATCAAACATAAAGCATTTTGTTTCATTTTAAGGTTTTCACCTTGAATTCTATTTTGTCTGACATGTATATCGTCATTTTCCATTTTATTTTCTTTCTTTGCATCTGATCTACTTTAACCATTCTTTCAGTTATGCTTATTTTGTAATTTGTATTTTAAAATAACTTTAAAAATAACATATTAAGATTTTCATATTCTTTAGCTTTCAATATTTTATACTCTTCTTTTAGAATATAAATTAAATATAGCTGAGTGGAGTTTTATTTTCCACTTTGCCTCAAGAAGTATGTTTTCTTGGTTTTAAGTTTTTATTAAAATTTAGTAAATAATTACCCTATTTTTAATTCAAATAAATGTGGACTTCTTATAAAAGATATGAAATTTAGTAAACTTTTGCTTCTATTCTCAGATCAGTAAATCTTTACTAATCAGAAGTTACAGATCACGATAATTATCATGTTTTATTTTTATGATGCATAGCTTCTACTTCAAATGCCATTTTGCCATGCATTTGATTTCATCTCCACATTGAAAGAACTATTTAGACAATCTGTTTATTTAACTATTAATGTTTACTAAAGCCGTATGTCCCCAATATTCTTTTTATATTTCCATGGTAACTGTACAGTAGAGAATATTCTTATTTTTAGATTTGCCTATTCTTCTATTTCACCCCTTATCTTGTGTACCAAAGCCTAATTATCTTGGATGTAATATTTTCCCATTCCTGAAATATCTGATAATATATTTTTTGCTGCCTTTGCTCATGAATTGCATTTGGCTAAGTAATGTTATACTCTGATCTAAAAATTAGAAAATACTCATTAAACAGTAAATGTTATAACTTTCAAACTGTTGAGTTATTTGAAAATGAATTTAAATTTAAAATGTATTTTTATAGACTAAATACACAAGAAACATTATCCCACAGCAAGCCTACATAGACCAGTATTTCATATTTTAGAATTGTTCTGTTTATATGTTTATAATAATTTTTTCATGATTTCACTTAAAACATTGAAGAATAGACTCTGAATTCTTCTCACATTCTGGAGTATTGGCTCTATAAAATAGTGCATTTGGTGAAAACATACATTTTATATATATAATTATATTTGAATTTTATATTTAGAATCTGTATAAACATATCTCACATAAGTGAATAGATACCAACTCTTCTAAGATTAATTTTGAGTTTAAAAGAAATGTTTTATTTTTGTACAATATTTCATAGTTTCCAAATCATTTTTTCCTCTATTGTCCCATTTAATCCAATATTACCAACAAGATTACCATCCTCATTTTACGTAGGAGGGAAATTAGTATCAGAGCAGATAAGTGATTTGGCCACATCTACACTTCTCAAGGGGCAGGTTTGAGGCTATCCCACAGGTTTTCTGTCTCCAAGTACAGTGTTCTAGTTTTGTAAGGTATGCTATAATATCTTTCTTGGTCAAGTTGGGCTGCCTAATAAATATGATTAAACTGGAAGACTTCAACAATAGAAACCTATGTTCTCACAGTTACAGAGGCTAAGAAGTCCACCATCAATGTCCAATGGTTTGGTTTCTGGTGACAACAGGTGACCACCTTCCTTTGCCCTGACACGGTCTTTTCTAGGTGTGTGCATGTAGAGAGACATTTCTTCCTATTCTTATGAAACTATGAATTCTATTGGATTAAGAAGATACCTTTGACATCATTTAACCTTAATTGCCTCCTAAAAACCCTGTCTCCAAATATAGTTATTAAGATTTCAATGTGCTTCCTTTGTATATTCCACAGGAATCTGGGGAAATCACAATTTAATCCATAGCATGTATTTTCCAAAATCTGGCCAAAGTCTTTCTAAAAAACTTGGTACATTTCTAATAGCAATTTCTAGAAAGAATGGTTCTACCTCGAGTTTAAATATTTCATAAATCTTTAAAAAAAAGGTGGTTCAGATTTAATGTAAAGACAGAGGATATCTTTTGCAATGTTGACTGTAAATAGACAAAAGTAATAGATACACTGTTTCCTTTATAATGGCTACAAGACATATACCAAATAGTCATTTTTCTAAATAACTCTAAAGAAAATTTTACATTAATTTGAAAAATTGCTATAATTGTTAAAAGCTCTAGTTAACCAAACTTTAAAAATTAATTTAGGATTTGATTTCTAAGATCCAAAATCTCTGAGAATGATAGATGAATATGTCTTGAAAACTTAGACTTGAAAGAGTTTCATATTGAAAGCCCCCCAACCCCCAATTCATGTGTGGTCAATGAAAAGGAAGGTGAAAAAAGAGAATGGTGGGGGTAGGGAGAGAAACACAAGGACAGTGATCACTGTAATCTGGTGGGATAGATATTACTTCCTATTTTCATTGTCCTAATTATGTTTCGCATTATAAAAGTTAATGTTGCAAAAAATCATTTTAAAAATCATAAAAAGCATTCACACTAGTGCATCATCCAGCTAAAGCTTTAAAATAAAATAAAAACACAATGCTTTAGTAATGCTGAGGCACATTTTAGAAAGTTTTATTATAAAATTCAAATCTTTCCTGAATGCTGTTGTCCATTTAATTATGTAGTGAGAAACATATGGTGATATTACAATTACGAGGTTATTCTTTATTTGGTCTATAGTTCATAGTATTTTAACCATAATTACCTGCTTAAATAAATTTTTAAATGCTGCAAAGCCAAATATTCCAAAACAAGCGACCCTTAACAACTTCCAGTATGTAATCCTAAGTGTTTCTGATGGTTTTTGCTTATTTTGTGGACCAGATTTCTTTTCTAATTCTATTATCTGGTTGGTAAATTCCACACCAATTACAGGGGAAAAGAATCTACAATTTAAGAGGGGTTAAGAGTAATGCTATTATCCTGCTGAGCTTCCTTTAAAAATTCTTTTCTACCAAAATTATAAAGTCTCTCAAAATTGAAAAGGCTATCTGATATACTTTATGATTGATATGATGGGCAAAGAAAATCACCACTATCATCAATCTTCCATATTTCTGTGACGTTTATTAGTTGAAAAACTAAAATGAATTTTCTCCCCAGTGTCCCTATAAGTAAGTATGAGAGTCTCTCACTGCAGCCTTCCCTTTTAACCCATGTCTAAATACAACTACTCATCACTGCCTTCTGCATCAAGAAAATGGCTCAAAAGAGTCAGCTGTGCAATCGGAGCTATCCACAGGTGAGCAGGACTCTTGGTGAACTGTGAACAGGTCAAGGGCCTTACTCATTAGGTTTTAAGGCTATTGCTATTATTTATTAAATGAGTAAATTTATGACTAGATGAGTATTGGGTGTTTGTAATGAATATAAACAGTTGTAATGACACACAGATCTGTCCACCAACTCCCAACATCACATATATCCCTCTAAAACCCTTACAGAAAATTCAGAGTTGTAATGATTACACAAAGAGCTTTCAGTTTAGATAGACAAATTCAGGTCTACCTGCATGTGAGTTTGATTCAACCACAGACTAAATATGAAGAAACATAGAAAAAAAAATAGCTACTATTTAGTGAGTCCAACTTTTTGCCAGGAGTCTTAAACATGTTTTCTCATTTAATTCTCAGGAGAAGCCCTTAGAGAAACTATTGATGCCTATTTTACATAGGAGAATATTGAGAATTGGAAAGATTCAGTAATTCACTTGAGTCTCAAAGTTAGTGAAGTAATTAAAATTTTCCTCTTGAAGCCTGAGTTCCTACTAGACCACATCTTCTCCTCTAAATTGCCTGAAAGGCCTGCTTTTGAGTTTCTGGAGTCAAAAGGAAGAATCCAGCTAAATACTAATAGAACAAGAACAAAATGTCAAACTTTATGTAATAAAGAGGTTTCATTTTTGTGAATTTGAAAAAGAGGTCTTTTAACTGTTCTTTGAAGTAATTTTTATTACAATGTGAATAAATAAGAGAGGGCATTTCCATACCATGGATAAGTCTATTCCTATTTGTTAATCTCTCTATAAAATAGTCTGTCTCTTTCCAAGTTTATATAGTATTACCATCACTAAACTTCTTTCAGTCCCATGCACATGGTATGATCATCATATGATCTCTGCATGCTATGACCTCATGTCCACTTGATCTAGACAGCAGCCCTCGTTGCAGCAATAGCTAAGAGATTTACAATGTTCTGAGCATTAGGCTAAGTATTTTATATATATTCTCTCAGTCTGTTCTCTCAACAACCATGTTGTTATCCATTACAATTAATTTTTATATATAGTTATTAATATGACAAATAAAATAATTACAAAAAATTGAGTCAGAGCTAGTTAATGATCGGACAAGTGTAGGAACTAAATGAATCTAATATTTAATAATCAAAGTCAGGCTTGACCCCCAAGCCACAATTTCCCAAATTTTTCTCCTTCCTGTACCACCTGAATTATTTTTGCCATAGCAAAAAAAAAAAAAAAAGCTAATGTTATAATATTGGCTTTTTTAATTTTCAGAATATTACAGCAGTATAACTGTTTTGGTTACTTGAATTGCTTTTGTACAGATTCAGTCAAATTTATAAGTGTGCCTATCACCCAGACAGTGTGCATTGTACTTGTTAGGTGTAAATTTACCCATCTGATCCTCTCCTCATCCACCTGCTTGATTTTGTTGAGTTTTACTACCATATGCATGTGAGTGTTGATTAATTAATTCCATTTTAGTAGTGAGTACATGTGGTATTTGTTTTTCCATTCTTGTGATACTTCACTAAGAAGAATGGTCTCCAGTTCCATCCAGGTTGATACAAAAGGTATTAGTTCACCATTTTTTATGGCTCAGAAGTACTACAGGGTATACATATATCACATTTTATTAATCTACTTATGTATTAATGGGCACTTGGGTTAATTCCACGTCTTTGTGACTGTGAATTGTGCAGCAATAAACATTTGAGTGCATATATCTTTTTGACAAAATGATGTTTTTTCTTCACATAAATACCCAATAGTAGGATTGCTGGATTAATTGGTAGGACTACTTTCAGTTCTTTGTTGTATCTCCACACTACTTTCTATAGAAGTTCTACAAGTTTGCAGTTTACAGTCCCACCAACAGTATATAAGTGTTTCTTTCTCCCTACATCCATGCCAGCATCTGCTGTTTTGGGACTTTTTGATAAAAGCCATTCTAAGTTTAGTTAGGTGATATTTTATTGTGGTTTTGATTTGCATTTTCCTGATGATTAGAGATATGTTTATTGGCCATTAGTCTTATCTGAGGGAATAATTGAGGATAATTTCCAAGATCTTGCTAGAAATCTAGATATCCAGGTACTAGAAGCTCAACAGATACTTGGGAGATTCATCACCAAGAGGCAATCACCATGTCACATTTTAATCAGACCAAAGTTAAGACCAAAGTTAACATTTTAACCAGCCAAAGTTAAAATGAAAGATGAACTCCTATGAAATGTAAGGTGAAAGCATCAGATAACTTATAAAGGAAAACCCACCAGACTAACTGAAGACTTCTCAACTGAGACCTACTGAAGACTTCTCAACTGAGACCTTATAAGCCAGAGGGACTGGGGCTCCATTTGCAGTCTTCTCAAACACAACAATAGCCAGCCTAGAATTTTGTATTCTGCAAAACTAAGTTTCTTATATGAGGGACCAATAAAGACTTTATCAGACAAGCAAATGCTGAGGGACTTTGTCAAGATCACACCTGCCCTGCAGGAAGTACTCATATCTGCATTACACACTGATCAGCAAAATAGATACCCACCAGTGTAAAATCATCCAAAAGCTAAAGTTCAGAGCCCAGATACCATGATGGCTCATGAGGTAAAACAAATCACAAAAGTTCTACTCAACAGAATGAATAGAAATCCACCCCACTAATTAATTCTTTTAGGAAATGTGAATGATTTGAAATCCCCACTCAAGAGACCCAAGTTGGCTGAATGAATAAAAAAAAAAAATAGAAGCCAAAATCTGCTGTCTCCAGGAAGCATGGATCTGCTAATCCATGAGGAGCCATGGAGACTCAGGGTGAAAGTATGGAAAACAATATTCCACACAAGTGCAAACCAAAAGAAAGCAGGTGTAGCCATTCTCATATCCGATAACATAGACTTCAAAGCAACAAAAGTGAAGAAAGACAAAGATGGTCGTTCTATGACCATTTACCATTATATAATGGTGAAGGGAACAATTCAACAAGAAGATATAACAATTCTAAATATTTATGCCCCTAAGTCAATTGCACCCAGATTTGTAAAGAAAACCCTACTAGATCTAAACAAAGTGGTAAACAGCAGCATTATAATAGGTGAGCACTTCAACACTCCACTGACAGAACTGGACAGATCCTCCAAGCAGATAATGAATAAAGAAACACTGGACTTAAATAGAACTCTAGCAAAAATGGGCCTAACAGACATTTACAGACATTCAACCCCAATACTACTAAATATACAGTCTTCTCATCAGCATGTGGAACATTCTCTTAGATTAAAAACATCTTAGGGCACAAAACATGTCTCAACAAATTTAAACAAATATAAATTACATCATATATCTTCTCAGGCCACAGTGGAATAAGACTAGAAATCAATTCTAACAGACACACTCAATTCTACACAAAGTCATGGAAATTAAACAGCCTACTGCTGAATGATGATTGGGTCAAGGAGGAAATTAATCTTAAGATTCTATAAACCAAATGACAACTGGGGCACAAGTTATCAAAATCTGTGGGATTTAGCAAAAGTATTCATAAGAGGAACACTCATAGTTTTAAATGCCTACATCAAAAAAATAGAAAGATCAAAAAGTAGCAATCTAATGAATAGTTTCAAGGAATTGGAAAAGGAAGGGAAAATCAATTCCAAACGAAGAAGAATAAAGGAAATAACTAAGGTCAGAGCACAATTAAGTGACATTGATAACAAAAGAATTATACAGAAGATTAATGAAATAAAAAGTTGGTTCTTCGAAAAGATAAACAAAATTGACAGAGCTCTTACTAGATTAACCAGATACAGAAAAGAAAGGATCCTAATAAGCTCAATCAGAAATGAAAAAGGAGATAGTACAACAGATAGCATGGAAATACAAAATATCACCTCTGAATACTATAAAAATTTCTATGCACATAAACTTGAAAACGTTGAGAAAATGGAAAAATCCTTGGAAACACACAACCTCCCTAGGCTCAATCTCGAAGAAATAGAACTCCTGAACAGACAAATATCAAGTAACAAATTTGAAGCAACAATAAAAAATCTTCCAATGAAGAAAATCCCAGACCAGATGGTTTCACAGCCAAATTTTACCAGACCTACAAAGAAAACCTGGTACCTATAGAGCAGAAATTATTTCATATCATCAAGTTGAGAGGAAACAATCCTCTCAACTTGTTCTACCAAGCCAATATCACCTTGATAGCAAAGACAGGAAAGAATACAACAAAAAAGGAAACAACAGACCAATTTCCCTTATGAATATAGATGCAAAAATTCTCAATAAAATCCTAACAAACCAAATTCAGCAGCACATCAAAAAAAATAATCCACCATGACCAAATATGTACACTTTATCCTAGGGATGCAAGTATGGTTCAACATATGCAAATCTATAAATATTCAACACATAAACAGAAGAAAAAACAAAGACCATATGATCATCTCAATAAATGCAGAGAAAGCATGTGACAAAATTCAGCACCATTGAAATATATCTAAAAATTATAAAAGCCATATACAATAAATCCACAGCCAACATCATCCTGAATGGGGAAAAATTGAAAGCATTCTGACTTAGAATTGGAACTAGGCAAGGTTACTCACTGTCACTACTTCTGTTAAACATAGTGATGGAAGTCCTAGTCAGAGCAATCAGGCAAGAAAAGCAAATTAATGGTATTCAAATATGGAAAGAGAAGGTCAAACTATGGCTCTTTCTGACAATATGATCTTATATCTAGAAAACCCCAAAGATTCTTCCAAAAGACTCCTGGAAATGATAACTAAATATAGCAAAGTCTCAGTTTATAAAATCAATGTACACAAATCAGTATCATTCCTATGATACAAATCAGTATCATTCCAACAACACTCAAGCTGAGAATCAAATCAACGACTTAATACCACTCATGTATTGCTGGGCACCTGGGTTGTTTCCACATCTTTGCAATCGTGAATTGTGCTGCTATAAACATTTGAGTACAGATTTTTTTAATATAGAGTGTCTTTTTCTTCCTTTCAGTAAATATCTAGTAGGGGTAAACAAAGAATACTCCTTGTAATATTCTGGGGAAAAAAAAGACTCAACTTTTCACAATAGTAACAAAGAAAATAAAATACTTAGGAAGATATTTAGCCAAAGAAGGAAAGGCCCTCTACAGGGAGAACTATGAAACACTGAGGAAGGAAGTTACAAAGGATGTAAACAAATGGAAAAACATGTCATGCCCATGGATTGGCAGAATCAACATTGTTAAAACATCTGTATTACCCAAAGTGATCTATGGATTAAATGCAATCCCCATTAAAATACCAACATCATTTTTCACAGATCTAGAAAAAATAATTCTACCCTTTCTATGGAACTAGAAAAGAGCCCAAATAGCCAAAGCAACCTTAAGCAAAAAGAACAAATTAGGAGGCATCACTTTACCAGACTTCAAGCTATACTACAAGGCTATAGTAACCAAAATAGCATGGTATTGGCACAAGAACAGAGATGTAGACCAGTGGATCAGAACAGAGAACCCAGATATAAATCATCCTTATATTACCATCTGATCTTTGACAAAGTAGACAATAGCATACACTAGGGAAAAGAATCTCCATTCAATAAATGGTGCTGGGAAAATCGGATAGCCACATGTAGAAGATTGAAACAGGATCCACATATTTCATCACTCACAAAATTAGTTCATAATGGATAACTGACTTAAACCTGAGGCATGAACCTATGAGAATTCTAGAAGTAAATGTTGGAAAAACTCTTATAGACATTGCCCTAGGCAAAGAATTTATCAAGAACACCCCAAAGGCAATCACAACTACAACAAAAATTAACATAGAGACTTGATTAAATTAAAAAGCTTCTGCACAACCAAGGAAACAATCAATAGAGTGAATAGACAACTTATAGAATAGGAGAAAATATTTGCATTGTATACATCCAATAAAGGGTTGATAACCAGAATCCATAAACAACTCAAGCAAATCAGCAAGAAAAAAAATCAAACAAGCCCATAAAAATAGTGGACATGAAATACATGAAAAGAAGATTTTCAAAAGATTATTTGTAATTTTCTTAGCCAATAGTTCAATTTTTATCTTAAAAGGAAACTGTTAAAAGGAAACTGTATATCATATTGTAAGTGAAGAGCTGATTATCACTTAATATATAGAAAGTAATTTAAAATACCTATGAGACTATAAAAATTTGAAAACAAATGTCAATTAATCATATTTTGCTTGCAGGAATGTAAAAAAAATACAGTCACCATGGAAAAGAGTTTGGCTGTTTTTATTAAAATCAAAAAAGTATACTTATCATAAAACCCAGCACTCTTGGGCAATTGATACTCATGTTCAGGCAAAAACATGTACAGGGTTGTTCATAGGATCTTTATAATAGTCAAAAACTGGAAAATAATCTAATGCCCTTCAGTGAGTGAAACAAATTTTGGTACATCCATATCACAGACTGCTATTTAGCAATAAAGATAAACAAATTAATGCTATGTGCAACAAAATTAGGTAAATCTCTAGAGAATTATGTTGCATGGAAAGAGTCAAACTCAAAACATGCCATTCTCTGTGATTCCACATATATGACATTCTGGAGGTTATATGGTTAGAAAAATGGAGAGCAGAATATCTTGGCACACATTAGGGTTTGAGGGGAGCAGAGGGTGGGGAGGTAAAAGTTTGGGGGGATGTAGGAGTTATAAAGAGGTAGCACAAAGGAACATTATCATGATAAAACATTGTGATCATAGCGGCAGTTACAGGAAACTATATCTGGGGTAAAATTGAATAGAACTCTACATAAACATACAAATGAGTACGTATATGACAAGTGAAATCTGAATAAGCTCTGTAGGTTGTAGCCAAATCAATTTCATGACATTGATAATGTACTATAGTTATGCAAGATGCTAACATTAGGGGAGGCTGGGTGAAGGGTTCATGGGACTTTCCTGTACATTTTTTTACAACTTCCTCTGAATCTGTAATGACTTCAAAATGAAAAGATAAAAAAGGCTGTCCATCAGTTTGTAACCTTAAAGATCACCTTTGCCACCAGCAGCATGTAAACCACATTCTGCTACAATGGACTCTGCTATGCTGCCCCTTTTCTTTATTCACTTGATTAATAGTAGGTTCTAACTCAGCTTCAAAATCTCTCTTCAAATGCTACAACCTCTGAAGTCTCCTTTAATTTTCTTTCTCTAGGGTGGACTTAGAAAGTCTTTATCTTGTGTTTTCACTGCACTTGATATATATTTCCATACTAGCAGTTACATTTCTTGTATTTTTCTTTTCCATCCTATATCTACCATTAAGCTATAAGAAACTTGGCGGTGTTTCTCTATTCTTTATTTTTTTTTTTGTTTGGCATTATTATACTACCAAATGTTATTGAATAAAATCTACTTAGCCTCGAAGGGAATTTTTACAGCAGATTAGATCATTAACTATTAGTATAATTTTGAAAACATAAGTATGATGATCCCATTGGGTAAAACAGGAGATTTCTTAAAAGTATTAATTCAGCATTATTGAAAGTGAAAGTTATTGGAACAGGACTCTACTTGAATATAGGTAAGCATGTGTTTGAGTGAATGGCCATTTCAATGTGAGTGTGTGTGTGTATATATATATATATATATATGTGTGTATACACACATATATACACACACACATACACACACACATGCACACACAAGTGCAATAGGAATACTATGGTTGTAGCCAACTAAATGGTATTATTATAAGTTCCTTTTGACATCTCTAGTTATACACTTCTAGGAACTCAACCCAAAGCAGAATCATTTGATAGCAAAAATGTTAAAGGACAATTTATTATTATTTGAGACACTGAGTGTGTATCTAAAGAAAGAATTATTAAATTATATATTTTCTCTTACTCAGACCCGCTAGTCACTTTTTTAAAGGCAACTTTAAAAAAGTTCACCTTTTTAGTATAAAAATTTTAACTGTCTTTGCCTGTTTAGTTTAAAAATTTTAACAAGTTGAGCACGATTTATCCTGATAAAATGAAAATAAAAATAAACAACTATTGTGGGTATTACATTGATGGTCAAATCATTCTTTGCACTTAATAAATGTGAGGAAGTATTCTTGGACTTAAATATACCTAGAATAAAAGTAAAGCATTGTTTAGGATTAATGATAATACCAGACCTTTTTGCTGTTTTATTTTAAAAGATTGTTTATTTTACATCATAAAATAAGTACATGGCTATTAAAGACATCTGGAAAATATATAAGAGGTGGGAAACCTAAAGACGATCAGTATTTACATTTTGGACTAAGGTACCTTGTCGTTTTTCCTAAACACATCTTTAAAAAAATAATTGTAAATATTCACACAGTACATATACAAACAGTACATACTTTTATTTAACATAAGCATTGCTCTTAGGATATCACTGAAGTTTTTATCCTATTTTATGTGTTCAGTGCTTGCGAGTCAACGTGCATAATCTTTCTTTCTCATGACAACCCTTCTAAGAAGGTCTTGTCCCTATTTTATAGATAGGAAAATTGAGGCTCAGAAAAGTTCTGTAAGACGCTCAAGTTCAAAAAACTAGAATGTGCTGTCATGGACACATTGTTTTGCTTATCCATCATCCATCATATCGAGAACAGAATGCAAAGCTTTATTTTGGGCACCCCTACATTCCCGTCTTGATTCCGGTGATTTAGAAGCAACTGACCACACTCCCTGTCTTCCAGGTCTATACATGGCTCCAATGTGTGCACTCAGAGGCTGGTTTCCATCTTCTCACCATAACTGGTTTAGCCATGGTCACAGGACTTGGTCCAATTCATTTCCTACCTTATCCACAAATCTTGGCTTTATTACTTACTAATAATCTCAGGCCTAACCCTTGAAACTTGGTGTTTTCATCTAGTCTCTCCAGCTCTACATTTCCATTGTGCCTTCAAAGATTTTGGATTTGGTCCAATCTTCCTTAAGACCATTAATAAACACCCAATTTTAAATCAGAACTTTAACGAACTACTTAAATCTTAACTAAAATCTTTCTGTAAACAGTGTTAGTTTCCTTTTAGAAGGAAGCAGCTGATCAGCGTGGCCAAAGATAACAGAACATAGAAAATGATGGGGAAAACTCACCGCAGTACAAGACTGGTCTGCACTAGAACAGAAACCACACATATACACACACAAGAGAATGCTGAAAGTTGTCATCAATTCTTTGGCGACAAAGGCATAGTCATTAATTCAGGAACAATGCTAATTTAACGTGCGGTATATGTAAGCTAACTGTACAATCAACCCCATATTGTGCTATTAATAATTACATGGTTTAAATTCAATCATTCTTATCAAACTTAAATAGTGTTTATAAAGATCCAAATCCCCAAACCCATTCTAGACATAGGAAGCCATAGTTCTGGTCATGGTAGACTCTACTTGATTATGAAATAAGATTCTGAGGCCAGTGTGGACAAAACCAGAGATAATGATGCTCATTCTGGAAAAAAAAAAGTTACTAAAGTTATAAGATACAATATTTTTGATAATTAATCACAACTTTTTGAAGTTATGTCTGAACAAGAATAAACGAAGGACTAAAAAGGATGGCAAACTCTTTGGAGTAACAATTATTTGGAAGCTTCTTTCGCATAGACATTAAAATCAATTTCTTTCCTGGATACACCTCAATGTGCATATGTATATATTCCCAAATAAATAAGAAATCATC